>NC_134829.1:1420562-1591805 GCF_004210375.1 Tachypleus tridentatus | reverse complement strand
AACAGACTGACGGTAAGGTAACTGTAATATTATTGATATAAACAGACTGACGGTAAGGTAACTGTAATATTATTGATATAAACAGACTGACGGTAAGGTAACTGTAATATTATTGATATAAACAGAATGACGGTAAGGTAACTGTAATATTATTGATATAAACAGACTGACGGTAAGGTAACTGTAATATTATTGATATAAACAGACTGACGGTAAGGTAACTGTAATATTATTGATATAAACAGAATGACGGTAAGGTAACTGTAATATTATTGATATAAACAGACTGACGGTAAGGTAACTGTAATATTATTGATATAAACAGACTGACGGTAAGGTAACTGTAATATTATTGATATAAACAGACTGACGGTAAGGTAACTGTAATATTATTGATATAAACAGACTGACGGTAAGGTAACTGTAATATTATTGATATAAACAGACTGACGGTAAGGTAACTGTAATATTATTGATATAAACAGACTGACGGTAAGGTAACTGTAATATTATTGATATAAACAGACTGACGGTAAGGTAACTGTAATATTATTGATATAAACAGACTGACGGTAAGGTAACTGTAATATTATTGATATAAACAGACTGACGGTAAGGTAACTGTAATATTATTGATATAAACAGACTGACGGTAAGGTAACTGTAATATTATTGATATAAACAGACTGACGGTAAGGTAACTGTAATATTATTGATATAAACAGACTGACGGTAAGGTAACTGTAATATTATTGATATAAACAGACTGACGGTAAGGTAACTGTAATATTATTGATATAAACAGACTGACGGTAAGGTAACTGTAATATTATTGATATAAACAGACTGACGGTAAGGTAACTGTAATATTATTGATATAAACAGACTGACGGTAAGGTAACTGTAATATTATTGATATAAACAGACTGACGGTAAGGTAACTGTAATATTATTGATATAAACAGACTGACGGTAAGGTAACTGTAATATTATTGATATAAACAGACTGACGGTAAGGTAACTGTAATATTATTGATATAAACAGAATGACGGTAAGGTAACTGTAATATTATTGATATAAACAGACTGACGGTAAGGTAACTGTAATATTATTGATATAAACAGACTGACGGTAAGGTAACTGTAATATTATTGATATAAACAGACTGACGGTAAGGTAACTGTAATATTATTGATATAAACAGACTGACGGTAAGGTAACTGTAATATTATTGATATAAACAGACTGACGGTAAGGTAACTGTAATATTATTGATATAAACAGAATGACGGTAAGGTAACTGTAATATTATTGATATAAACAGACTGACGGTAAGGTAACTGTAATATTATTGATATAAACAGACTGACGGTAAGGTAACTGTAATATTATTGATATAAACAGACTGACGGTAAGGTAACTGTAATATTATTGATATAAACAGACTGACGGTAAGGTAACTGTAATATTATTGATATAAACAGACTGACGGTAAGGTAACTGTAATATTATTGATATAAACAGACTGACGGTAAGGTAACTGTAATATTATTGATATAAACAGACTGACGGTAAGGTAACTGTAATATTATTGATATAAACAGACTGACGGTAAGGTAACTGTAATATTATTGATATAAACAGACTGACGGTAAGGTAACTGTAATATTATTGATATAAACAGACTGACGGTAAGGTAACTGTAATATTATTGATATAAACAGACTGACGGTAAGGTAACTGTAATATTATTGATATAAACAGACTGACGGTAAGGTAACTGTAATATTATTGATATAAACAGACTGACGGTAAGGTAACTGTAATATTATTGATATAAACAGACTGACGGTAAGGTAACTGTAATATTATTGATATAAACAGACTGACGGTAAGGTAACTGTAATATTATTGATATAAACAGACTGACGGTAAGGTAACTGTAATATTATTGATATAAACAGACTGACGGTAAGGTAACTGTAATATTATTGATATAAACAGACTGACGGTAAGGTAACTGTAATATTATTGATATAAACAGACTGACGGTAAGGTAACTGTAATATTATTGATATAAACAGACTGACGGTAAGGTAACTGTAATATTATTGATATAAACAGACTGACGGTAAGGTAACTGTAATATTATTGATATAAACAGACTGACGGTAAGGTAACTGTAATATTATTGATATAAACAGACTGACGGTAAGGTAACTGTAATATTATTGATATAAACAGACTGACGGTAAGGTAACTGTAATATTATTGATATAAACAGACTGACGGTAAGGTAACTGTAATATTATTGATATAAACAGACTGACGGTAAGGTAACTGTAATATTATTGATATAAACAGACTGACGGTAAGGTAACTGTAATATTATTGATATAAACAGACTGACGGTAAGGTAACTGTAATATTATTGATATAAACAGACTGACGGTAAGGTAACTGTAATATTATTGATATAAACAGACTGACGGTAAGGTAACTGTAATATTATTGATATAAACAGACTGACGGTAAGGTAACTGTAATATTATTGATATAAACAGACTGACGGTAAGGTAACTGTAATATTATTGATATAAACAGACTGACGGTAAGGTAACTGTAATATTATTGATATAAACAGACTGACGGTAAGGTAACTGTAATATTATTGATATAAACAGACTGACGGTAAGGTAACTGTAATATTATTGATATAAACAGACTGACGGTAAGGTAACTGTAATATTATTGATATAAACAGACTGACGGTAAGGTAACTGTAATATTATTGATATAAACAGACTGACGGTAAGGTAACTGTAATATTATTGATATAAACAGACTGACGGTAAGGTAACTGTAATATTATTGATATAAACAGACTGACGGTAAGGTAACTGTAATATTATTGATATAAACAGACTGACGGTAAGGTAACTGTAATATTATTGATATAAACAGACTGACGGTAAGGTAACTGTAATATTATTGATATAAACAGACTGACGGTAAGGTAACTGTAATATTATTGATATAAACAGACTGACGGTAAGGTAACTGTAATATTATTGATATAAACAGACTGACGGTAAGGTAACTGTAATATTATTGATATAAACAGACTGACGGTAAGGTAACTGTAATATTATTGATATAAACAGACTGACGGTAAGGTAACTGTAATATTATTGATATAAACAGACTGACGGTAAGGTAACTGTAATATTATTGATATAAACAGACTGACGGTAAGGTAACTGTAATATTATTGATATAAACAGACTGACGGTAAGGTAACTGTAATATTATTGATATAAACAGAATGACGGTAAGGTAACTGTAATATTATTGATATAAACAGACTGACGGTAAGGTAACTGTAATATTATTGATATAAACAGACTGACGGTAAGGTAACTGTAATATTATTGATATAAACAGACTGACGGTAAGGTAACTGTAATATTATTGATATAAACAGACTGACGGTAAGGTAACTGTAATATTATTGATATAAACAGACTGACGGTAAGGTAACTGTAATATTATTGATATAAACAGACTGACGGTAAGGTAACTGTAATATTATTGATATAAACAGACTGACGGTAAGGTAACTGTAATATTATTGATATAAACAGACTGACGGTAAGGTAACTGTAATATTATTGATATAAACAGACTGACGGTAAGGTAACTGTAATATTATTGATATAAACAGACTGACGGTAAGGTAACTGTAATATTATTGATATAAACAGACTGACGGTAAGGTAACTGTAATATTATTGATATAAACAGACTGACGGTAAGGTAACTGTAATATTATTGATATAAACAGACTGACGGTAAGGTAACTGTAATATTATTGATATAAACAGACTGACGGTAAGGTAACTGTAATATTATTGATATAAACAGACTGACGGTAAGGTAACTGTAATATTATTGATATAAACAGACTGACGGTAAGGTAACTGTAATATTATTGATATAAACAGAATGACGGTAAGGTAACTGTAATATTATTGATATAAACAGACTGACGGTAAGGTAACTGTAATATTATTGATATAAACAGACTGACGGTAAGGTAACTGTAATATTATTGATATAAACAGACTGACGGTAAGGTAACTGTAATATTATTGATATAAACAGACTGACGGTAAGGTAACTGTAATATTATTGATATAAACAGACTGACGGTAAGGTAACTGTAATATTATTGATATAAACAGACTGACGGTAAGGTAACTGTAATATTATTGATATAAACAGACTGACGGTAAGGTAACTGTAATATTATTGATATAAACAGACTGACGGTAAGGTAACTGTAATATTATTGATATAAACAGACTGACGGTAAGGTAACTGTAATATTATTGATATAAACAGACTGACGGTAAGGTAACTGTAATATTATTGATATAAACAGACTGACGGTAAGGTAACTGTAATATTATTGATATAAACAGACTGACGGTAAGGTAACTGTAATATTATTGATATAAACAGACTGACGGTAAGGTAACTGTAATATTATTGATATAAACAGACTGACGGTAAGGTAACTGTAATATTATTGATATAAACAGAATGACGGTAAGGTAACTGTAATATTATTGATATAAACAGACTGACGGTAAGGTAACTGTAATATTATTGATATAAACAGACTGACGGTAAGGTAACTGTAATATTATTGATATAAACAGACTGACGGTAAGGTAACTGTAATATTATTGATATAAACAGACTGACGGTAAGGTAACTGTAATATTATTGATATAAACAGACTGACGGTAAGGTAACTGTAATATTATTGATATAAACAGAATGACGGTAAGGTAACTGTAATATTGATATAAACAGACTGACGGTAAGGTAACTGTAATATTATTGATATAAACAGAATGACGGTAAGGCAACTCAAATATTATTGATATAAAGAGACTGACGGTAAGGTAACTGATAAAACAGATTTGATATTAATATTATTGATATAAACAGACTGACGGTAAGGTAACTGTAATATTATTGATATAAACAGACTGACGGTAAGGTAACTGTAATATTATTGATATAAACAGACTGACGGTAAGGTAACTGTAATATTATTGATATAAACAGACTGACGGTAAGGTAACTGTAATATTATTGATATAAACAGACTGACGGTAAGGTAACTGTAATATTATTGATATAAACAGACTGACGGTAAGGTAACTGTAATATTATATTAAGGTAACTGTAATATTATTGATATAAACAGACTGACGGTAAGGTAACTGTAATATTATTGATATAAACAGACTGACGGTAAGGTAACTGTAATATTGATATAAACAGACTGACGGTAAGGTAACTGTAATATTATTGATATAAACAGACTGACGGTAAGGTAACTGTAATATTATTGATATAAACAGACTGACGGTAAGGTAACTGTAATATTATTGATATAAACAGACTGACGGTAAGGTAACTGTAATATTATTGATATAAACAGACTGACGGTAAGGTAACTGTAATATTATTGATATAAACAGACTGACGGTAAGGTAACTGTAATATTATTGATATAAACAGACTGACGGTAAGGTAACTGTAATATTATTGATATAAACAGACTGACGGTAAGGTAACTGTAATATTATTGATATAAACAGACTGACGGTAAGGTAACTGTAATATTATTGATATAAACAGAATGACGGTAAGGTAACTGTAATATTATTGATATAAACAGACTGACGGTAAGGTAACTGTAATATTATTGATATAAACAGAATGACGGTAAGGTAACTGTAATATTATTGATATAAACAGAATGACGGTAAGGTAACTGTAATATTATTGATATAAACAGACTGACGGTAAGGTAACTGTAATATACCTATTGATATAAACAGACTGACGGTAAGGTAACTGTAATATTATTGATATAAACAGACTGACGGTAAGGTAACTGTAATATTATATAAACAGACTGATAAACAGACTGACGGTAAGGTAACTGTAATATTATTGATATAAACAGACTGACGGTAAGGTAACTGTAATATTATTGATATAAACAGACTGACGGTAAGGTAACTGTAATATTATTGATATAAACAGACTGACGGTAAGGTAACTGTAATATTATTGATATAAACAGACTGACGGTAAGGTAACTGTAATATTATTGATATAAACAGACTGACGGTAAGGTAACTGTAATATTATTGATATAAACAGACTGACGGTAAGGTAACTGTAATATTATTGATATAAACAGACTGACGGTAAGGTAACTGTAATATTATTGATATAAACAGAATGACGGTAAGGTAACTGTAATATTATTGATATAAACAGACTGACGGTAAGGTAACTGTAATATTATTGATATAAACAGACTGACGGTAAGGTAACTGTAATATTATTGATATAAACAGACTGACGGTAAGGTAACTGTAATATTATTGATATAAACAGACTGACGGTAAGGTAACTGTAATATTATTGATATAAACAGACTGACGGTAAGGTAACTGTAATATTATTGATATAAACAGACTGACGGTAAGGTAACTGTAATATTATTGATATAAACAGACTGACGGTAAGGTAACTGTAATATTATTGATATAAACAGACTGACGGTAAGGTAACTGTAATATTATTGATATAAACAGACTGACGGTAAGGTAACTGTAATATTATTGATATAAACAGACTGACGGTAAGGTAACTGTAATATTATTGATATAAACAGACTGACGGTAAGGTAACTGTAATATTATTGATATAAACAGACTGACGGTAAGGTAACTGTAATATTATTGATATAAACAGACTGACGGTAAGGTAACTGTAATATTATTGATATAAACAGACTGACGGTAAGGTAACTGTAATATTATTGATATAAACAGACTGACGGTAAGGTAACTGTAATATTATTGATATAAACAGACTGACGGTAAGGTAACTGTAATATTATTGATATAAACAGACTGACGGTAAGGTAACTGTAATATTATTGATATAAACAGACTGACGGTAAGGTAACTGTAATATTATTGATATAAACAGACTGACGGTAAGGTAACTGTAATATTATTGATATAAACAGACTGACGGTAAGGTAACTGTAATATTATTGATATAAACAGACTGACGGTAAGGTAACTGTAATATTATTGATATAAACAGACTGACGGTAAGGTAACTGTAATATTATTGATATAAACAGACTGACGGTAAGGTAACTGTAATATTATTGATATAAACAGACTGACGGTAAGGTAACTGTAATATTATTGATATAAACAGACTGACGGTAAGGTAACTGTAATATTATTGATATAAACAGACTGACGGTAAGGTAACTGTAATATTATTGATATAAACAGACTGACGGTAAGGTAACTGTAATATTATTGATATAAACAGAATGACGGTAAGGTAACTGTAATATTATTGATATAAACAGAATGACGGTAAGGTAACTGTAATATTATTGATATAAACAGACTGACGGTAAGGTAACTGTAATATTATTGATATAAACAGACTGACGGAAGGTAACTGTAATATTATTGATATAAACAGACTGACGGTAAGGTAACTGTAATATTATTGATATAAACAGACTGACGGTAAGGTAACTGTAATATTATTGATATAAACAGACTGACGGTAAGGTAACTGTAATATTATTGATATAAACAGACTGACGGTAAGGTAACTGTAATATTATTGATATAAACAGACTGACGGTAAGGTAACTGTAATATTATTGATATAAACAGAATGACGGTAAGGTAACTGTAATATTATTGATATAAACAGACTGACGGTAAGGTAACTGTAATATTATTGATATAAACAGACTGACGGTAAGGTAACTGTAATATTATTGATATAAACAGAATGACGGTAAGGTAACTGTAATATTATTGATATAAACAGACTGACGGTAAGGTAACTGTAATATTATTGATATAAACAGACTGACGGTAAGGTAACTGTAATATTATTGATATAAACAGACTGACGATAACTAAACATTATTGATATAAACAGACTGACGGTAAGGTAACTGATATAATAAACAGACTGACGGTAAGGTAACTGTAATATTATTGATATAAACAGACTGACGGTAAGGTAACTGTAATATTATTGATATAAACAGACTGACGGTAAGGTAACTGTAATATTATTGATATAAACAGACTGACGGTAAGGTAACTGTAATATTATTGATATAAACAGACTGACGGTAAGGTAACTGTAATATTATTGATATAAACAGACTGACGGTAAGGTAACTGTAATATTATTGATATAAACAGACTGACGGTAAGGTAACTGTAATATTATTGATATAAACAGACTGACGGTAAGGTAACTGTAATATTATTGATATAAACAGACTGACGGTAAGGTAACTGTAATATTATTGATATAAACAGACTGACGGTAAGGTAACTGTAATATTATTGATATAAACAGAATGACGGTAAGGTAACTGTAATATTATTGATATAAACAGACTGACGGTAAGGTAACTGTAATATTATTGATATAAACAGACTGACGGTAAGGTAACTGTAATATTATTGATATAAACAGACTGACGGTAAGGTAACTGTAATATTATTGATATAAACAGACTGACGGTAAGGTAACTGTAATATTATTGATATAAACAGACTGACGGTAAGGTAACTGTAATATTATTGATATAAACAGACTGACGGTAAGGTAACTGTAATATTATTGATATAAACAGACTGACGGTAAGGTAACTGTAATATTATTGATATAAACAGAATGACGGTAAGGTAACTGTAATATTATTGATATAAACAGACTGACGGTAAGGTAACTGTAATATTATTGATATAAACAGACTGACGGTAAGGTAACTGTAATATTATTGATATAAACAGACTGACGGTAAGGTAACTGTAATATTATTGATATAAACAGACTGACGGTAAGGTAACTGTAATATTATTGATATAAACAGACTGACGGTAAGGTAACTGTAATATTATTGATATAAACAGACTGACGGTAAGGTAACTGTAATATTATTGATATAAACAGACTGACGGTAAGGTAACTGTAATATTATTGATATAAACAGACTGACGGTAAGGTAACTGTAATATTATTGATATAAACAGACTGACGGTAAGGTAACTGTAATATTATTGATATAAACAGACTGACGGTAAGGTAACTGTAATATTATTGATATAAACAGACTGACGGTAAGGTAACTGTAATATTATTGATATAAACAGACTGACGGTAAGGTAACTGTAATATTATTGATATAAACAGACTGACGGTAAGGTAACTGTAATATTATTGATATAAACAGACTGACGGTAAGGTAACTGTAATATTGATATAAACAGACTGACGGTAAGGTAACTGTAATATTATTGATATAAACAGAATGACGGTAAGGTAACTGTAATATTATTGATATAAACAGACTGACGGTAAGGTAACTGTAATATTATTGATATAAACAGACTGACGGTAAGGTAACTGTAATATTATTGATATAAACAGACTGACGGTAAGGTAACTGTAATATTATTGATATAAACAGACTGTACGGTAACTGTAATATTATTGTAAAACTGACGGTAATATTATTGATATAAACAGACTGACGGTAAGGTAACTGTAATATTATTGATATAAACAGACTGACGGTAAGGTAACTGTAATATTATTGATATAAACAGACTGACGGTAAGGTAACTGTAATATTATTGATATAAACAGACTGACGGTAAGGTAACTGTAATATTATTGATATAAACAGACTGACGGTAAGGTAACTGTAATATTATTGATATAAACAGACTGACGGTAAGGTAACTGTAATATTATTGATATAAACAGACTGACGGTAAGGTAACTGTAATATTATTGATATAAACAGACTGACGGTAAGGTAACTGTAATATTATTGATATAAACAGACTGACGGTAAGGTAACTGTAATATTATTGATATAAACAGACTGACGGTAAGGTAACTGTAATATTATTGATATAAACAGACTGACGGTAAGGTAACTGTAATATTATTGATATAAACAGACTGACGGTAAGGTAACTGTAATATTATTGATATAAACAGACTGACGGTAAGGTAACTGTAATATTATTGATATAAACAGACTGACGGTAAGGTAACTGTAATATTATTGATATAAACAGACTGACGGTAAGGTAACTGTAATATTATTGATATAAACAGAATGACGGTAAGGTAACTGTAATATTATTGATATAAACAGACTGACGGTAAGGTAACTGTAATATTATTGATATAAACAGACTGACGGTAAGGTAACTGTAATATTATTGATATAAACAGACTGACGGTAAGGTAACTGTAATATTATTGATATAAACAGACTGACGGTAAGGTAACTGTAATATTATTGATATAAACAGACTGACGGTAAGGTAACTGTAATATTATTGATATAAACAGACTGACGGTAAGGTAACTGTAATATTATTGATATAAACAGACTGACGGTAAGGTAACTGTAATATTATTGATATAAACAGACTGACGGTAAGGTAACTGTAATATTATTGATATAAACAGACTGACGGTAAGGTAACTGTAATATTATTGATATAAACAGACTGACGGTAAGGTAACTGTAATATTATTGATATAAACAGACTGACGGTAAGGTAACTGTAATATTATTGATATAAACAGACTGACGGTAAGGTAACTGTAATATTATTGATATAAACAGACTGACGGTAAGGTAACTGTAATATTATTGATATAAACAGACTGACGGTAAGGTAACTGTAATATTATTGATATAAACAGACTGACGGTAAGGTAACTGTAATATTATTGATATAAACAGACTGACGGTAAGGTAACTGTAATATTGATATAAACAGACTGACGGTAAGGTAACTGTAATATTATTGATATAAACAGACTGACGGTAAGGTAACTGTAATATTATTGATATAAACAGACTGACGGTAAGGTAACTGTAATATTATTGATATAAACAGACTGACGGTAAGGTAACTGTAATATTATTGATATAAACAGACTGACGGTAAGGTAACTGTAATATTATTGATATAAACAGACTGACGGTAAGGTAACTGTAATATTATTGATATAAACAGAATGACGGTAAGGTAACTGTAATATTATTGATATAAACAGACTGACGGTAAGGTAACTGTAATATTATTGATATAAACAGACTGACGGTAAGGTAACTGTAATATTATTGATATAAACAGACTGACGGTAAGGTAACTGTAATATTATTGATATAAACAGACTGACGGTAAGGTAACTGTAATATTATTGATATAAACAGACTGACGGTAAGGTAACTGTAATATTATTGATATAAACAGACTGACGGTAAGGTAACTGTAATATTATTGATATAAACAGACTGACGGTAAGGTAACTGTAATATTATTGATATAAACAGACTGACGGTAAGGTAACTGTAATATTATTGATATAAACAGACTGACGGTAAGGTAACTGTAATATTATTGATATAAACAGACTGACGGTAAGGTAACTGTAATATTATTGATATAAACAGACTGACGGTAAGGTAACTGTAATATTATTGATATAAACAGACTGACGGTAAGGTAACTGTAATATTATTGATATAAACAGACTGACGGTAAGGTAACTGTAATATTATTGATATAAACAGACTGACGGTAAGGTAACTGTAATATTATTGATATAAACAGACTGACGGTAAGGTAACTGTAATATTATTGATATAAACAGACTGACGGTAAGGTAACTGTAATATTATTGATATAAACAGACTGACGGTAAGGTAACTGTAATATTATTGATATAAACAGACTGACGGTAAGGTAACTGTAATATTATTGATATAAACAGACTGACGGTAAGGTAACTGTAATATTATTGATATAAACAGACTGACGGTAAGGTAACTGTAATATTATTGATATAAACAGAATGACGGTAAGGTAACTGTAATATTATTGATATAAACAGACTGACGGTAAGGTAACTGTAATATTATTGATATAAACAGAATGACGGTAAGGTAACTGTAATATTATTGATATAAACAGACTGACGGTAAGGTAACTGTAATATTATTGATATAAACAGACTGACGGTAAGGTAACTGTAATATTATTGATATAAACAGACTGACGGTAAGGTAACTGTAATATTATTGATATAAACAGACTGACGGTAAGGTAACTGTAATATTATTGATATAAACAGACTGACGGTAAGGTAACTGTAATATTATTGATATAAACAGAATGACGGTAAGGTAACTGTAATATTATTGATATAAACAGACTGACGGTAAGGTAACTGTAATATTATTGATATAAACAGACTGACGGTAAGGTAACTGTAATATTATTGATATAAACAGACTGACGGTAAGGTAACTGTAATATTATTGATATAAACAGACTGACGGTAAGGTAACTGTAATATTATTGATATAAACAGACTGACGGTAAGGTAACTGTAATATTATTGATATAAACAGACTGACGGTAAGGTAACTGTAATATTATTGATATAAACAGACTGACGGTAAGGTAACTGTAATATTATTGATATAAACAGACTGACGGTAAGGTAACTGTAATATTATTGATATAAACAGACTGACGGTAAGGTAACTGTAATATTATTGATATAAACAGACTGACGGTAAGGTAACTGTAATATTATTGATATAAACAGACTGACGGTAAGGTAACTGTAATATTATTGATATAAACAGACTGACGGTAAGGTAACTGTAATATTATTGATATAAACAGACTGACGGTAAGGTAACTGTAATATTATTGATATAAACAGACTGACGGTAAGGTAACTGTAATATTATTGATATAAACAGACTGACGGTAAGGTAACTGTAATATTATTGATATAAACAGACTGACGGTAAGGTAACTGTAATATTATTGATATAAACAGACTGACGGTAAGGTAACTGTAATATTATTGATATAAACAGACTGACGGTAAGGTAACTGTAATATTATTGATATAAACAGAATGACGGTAAGGTAACTGTAATATTATTGATATAAACAGAATGACGGTAAGGTAACTGTAATATTATTGATATAAACAGAATGACGGTAAGGTAACTGTAATATTATTGATATAAACAGACTGACGGTAAGGTAACTGTAATATTATTGATAAAAACAGAGTGACGGTAAGGTAACTGTAATATTATTGATATAAACAGACTGACGGTAAGGTAACTGTAATATTATTGATATAAACAGACTGACGGTAAGGTAACTGTAATATTATTGATATAAACAGACTGACGGTAAGGTAACTGTAATATTATTGATATAAACAGACTGACGGTAAGGTAACTGTAATATTATTGATATAAACAGACTGACGGTAAGGTAACTGTAATATTATTGATATAAACAGAATGACGGTAAGGTAACTGTAATATTGATATAAACAGACTGACGGTAAGGTAACTGTAATATTATTGATATAAACAGACTGACGGTAAGGTAACTGTAATATTATTGATATAAACAGAATGACGGTAAGGTAACTGTAATATTATTGATATAAACAGACTGACGGTAAGGTAACTGTAATATTATTGATAAAAACAGATATGATAACTGTAATATTATTGATATAAACAGACTGACGGTAAGGTAACTGTAATATTATTGATATAAACAGACTGACGGTAAGGTAACTGTAATATTATTGATATAAACAGACTGACGGTAAGGTAACTGTAATATTATTGATATAAACAGAATGACGGTAAGGTAACTGTAATATTATTGATATAAACAGACTGACGGTAAGGTTACTGTAATATTATTGATATAAACAGAATGACGGTAAGGTAACTGTAATATTATTGATATAAACAGACTGACGGTAAGGTAACTGTAATATTATTGATATAAACAGACTGACGGTAAGGTAACTGTAATATTATTGATATAAACAGACTGACGGTAAGGTAACTGTAATATTATTGATATAAACAGACTGACGGTAAGGTAACTGTAATATTATTGATATAAACAGACTGACGGTAAGGTAACTGTAATATTATTGATATAAACAGACTGACGGTAAGGTAACTGTAATATTATTGATATAAACAGACTGACGGTAAGGTAACTGTAATATTATTGATATAAACAGACTGACGGTAAGGTAACTGTAATATTATTGATATAAACAGACTGACGGTAAGGTAACTGTAATATTATTGATATAAACAGACTGACGGTAAGGTAACTGTAATATTATTGATATAAACAGACTGACGGTAAGGTAACTGTAATATTATTGATATAAACAGACTGACGGTAAGGTAACTGTAATATTATTGATATAAACAGACTGACGGTAAGGTAACTGTAATATTATTGATATAAACAGACTGACGGTAAGGTAACTGTAATATTATTGATATAAACAGACTGACGGTAAGGTAACTGTAATATTATTGATATAAACAGACTGACGGTAAGGTAACTGTAATATTATTGATATAAACAGACTGACGGTAAGGTAACTGTAATATTATTGATATAAACAGACTGACGGTAAGGTAACTGTAATATTATTGATATAAACAGACTGACGGTAAACTGTAATATTATTGATAAAACAGACTGACGGTAAGGTAACTTAATATTATTGATATAAACAGACTGACGGTAAGGTAACTGTAATATTATTGATATAAACAGAATGACGGTAAGGTAACTGTAATATTATTGATATAAACAGACTGACGGTAAGGTAACTGTAATATTATTGATAAAACAGACTGACGGTAAGGTAACTGTAATATTATTGATATAAACAGACTGACGGTAAGGTAACTGTAATATTATTGATATAAACAGACTGACGGTAAGGTAACTGTAATATTATTGATATAAACAGACTGACGGTAAGGTAACTGTAATATTATTGATATAAACAGACTGACGGTAAGGTAACTGTAATATTATTGATATAAACAGACTGACGGTAAGGTAACTGTAATATTATTGATATAAACAGACTGACGGTAAGGTAACTGTAATATTATTGATATAAACAGACTGACGGTAAGGTAACTGTAATATTATTGATATAAACAGACTGACGGTAAGGTAACTGTAATATTATTGATATAAACAGACTGACGGTAAGGTAACTGTAATATTATTGATATAAACAGACTGACGGTAAGGTAACTGTAATATTATTGATATAAACAGACTGACGGTAAGGTAACTGTAATATTATTGATATAAACAGACTGACGGTAAGGTAACTGTAATATTATTGATATAAACAGACTGACGGTAAGGTAACTGTAATATTATTGATATAAACAGACTGACGGTAAGGTAACTGTAATATTATTGATATAAACAGACTGACGGTAAGGTAACTGTAATATTATTGATATAAACAGACTGACGGTAAGGTAACTGTAATATTATTGATATAAACAGACTGACGGTAAGGTAACTGTAATATTATTGATATAAACAGACTGACGGTAAGGTAACTGTAATATTATTGATATAAACAGACTGACGGTAAGGTAACTGTAATATTATTGATATAAACAGACTGACGGTAAGGTAACTGTAATATTATTGATATAAACAGACTGACGGTAAGGTAACTGTAATATTATTGATATAAACAGACTGACGGTAAGGTAACTGTAATATTATTGATATAAACAGACTGACGGTAAGGTAACTGTAATATTATTGATATAAACAGACTGACGGTAAGGTAACTGTAATATTATTGATATAAACAGACTGACGGTAAGGTAACTGTAATATTATTGATATAAACAGACTGACGGTAAGGTAACTGTAATATTATTGATATAAACAGACTGACGGTAAGGTAACTGTAATATTATTGATATAAACAGACTGACGGTAAGGTAACTGTAATATTATTGTAATATTATTGATATAAACAGACTGACGGTAAGGTAACTGTAATATTATTGATATAAACAGACTGACGGTAAGGTAACTGTAATATTATTGATATAAACAGACTGACGGTAAGGTAACTGTAATATTATTGATATAAACAGACTGACGGTAAGGTAACTGTAATATTATTGATATAAACAGACTGACGGTAAGGTAACTGTAATATTATTGATATAAACAGACTGACGGTAAGGTAACTGTAATATTATTGATATAAACAGACTGACGGTAAGGTAACTGTAATATTATTGATATAAACAGACTGACGGTAAGGTAACTGTAATATTATTGATATAAACAGACTGACGGTAAGGTAACTGTAATATTATTGATATAAACAGACTGACGGTAAGGTAACTGTAATATTATTGATATAAACAGAATGACGGTAAGGTAACTGTAATATTATTGATATAAACAGACTGACGGTAAGGTAACTGTAATATTATTGATATAAACAGACTGACGGTAAGGTAACTGTAATATTATTGATATAAACAGAATGACGGTAAGGTAACTGTAATATTATTGATATAAACAGACTGACGGTAAGGTAACTGTAATATTATTGATATAAACAGACTGACGGTAAGGTAACTGTAATATTATTGATATAAACAGACTGACGGTAAGGTAACTGTAATATTATTGATATAAACAGACTGACGGTAAGGTAACTGTAATATTATTGATATAAACAGACTGACGGTAAGGTAACTGTAATATTATTGATATAAACAGACTGACGGTAAGGTAACTGTAATATTATTGATATAAACAGACTGACGGTAAGGTAACTGTAATATTATTGATAAAACAGACTGACGGTAAGGTAACTGTAATATTATTGATATAAACAGACTGACGGTAAGGTAACTGTAATATTATTGATATAAACAGACTGACGGTAAGTAACTGTAACTGACGGTAATATTATTGATATAAACAGACTGACGGTAAGGTAACTGTAATAATTGATATAAACAGACTGACGGTAAGGTAACTGTATTATTGATATAAACAGACTGACGGTAAGGTAACTGTAATATTATTGATATAAACAGACTGACGGTAAGGTAACTGTAATATTATTGATATAAACAGACTGACGGTAAGGTAACTGTAATATTATTGATATAAACAGACTGACGGTAAGGTAACTGTAATATTATTGATATAAACAGACTGACGGTAAGGTAACTGTAATATTATTGATATAAACAGACTGACGGTAAGGTAACTGTAATATTATTGATATAAACAGACTGACGGTAAGGTAACTGTAATATTATTGATATAAACAGACTGACGGTAAGGTAACTGTAATATTATTGATATAAACAGACTGACGGTAAGGTAACTGTAATATTATTGATATAAACAGACTGACGGTAAGGTAACTGTAATATTATTGATATAAACAGACTGACGGTAAGGTAACTGTAATATTATTGATATAAACAGACTGACGGTAAGGTAACTGTAATATTATTGATATAAACAGACTGACGGTAAGGTAACTGTAATATTATTGATATAAACAGACTGACGGTAAGGTAACTGTAATATTATTGATATAAACAGAATGACGGTAAGGTAACTGTAATATTATTGATATAAACAGACTGACGGTAAGGTAACTGTAATATTATTGATATAAACAGACTGACGGTAAGGTAACTGTAATATTATTGATATAAACAGACTGACGGTAAGGTAACTGTAATATTATTGATATAAACAGACTGACGGTAAGGTAACTGTAATATTATTGATATAAACAGACTGACGGTAAGGTAACTGTAATATTATTGATATAAACAGACTGACGGTAAGGTAACTGTAATATTATTGATATAAACAGACTGACGGTAAGGTAACTGTAATATTATTGATATAAACAGACTGACGGTAAGGTAACTGTAATATTATTGATATAAACAGACTGACGGTAAGGTAACTGTAATATTATTGATATAAACAGACTGACGGTAAGGTAACTGTAATATTATTGATATAAACAGACTGACGGTAAGGTAACTGTAATATTATTGATATAAACAGACTGACGGTAAGGTAACTGTAATATTATTGATATAAACAGACTGACGGTAAGGTAACTGTAATATTATTGATATAAACAGACTGACGGTAAGGTAACTGTAATATTATTGATATAAACAGACTGACGGTAAGGTAACTGTAATATTATTGATATAAACAGACTGACGGTAAGGTAACTGTAATATTATTGATATAAACAGACTGACGGTAAGGTAACTGTAATATTATTGATATAAACAGACTGACGGTAAGGTAACTGTAATATTATTGATATAAACAGACTGACGGTAAGGTAACTGTAATATTATTGATATAAACAGACTGACGGTAAGGTAACTGTAATATTATTGATATAAACAGACTGACGGTAAGGTAACTGTAATATTATTGATATAAACAGACTGACGGTAAGGTAACTGTAATATTATTGATATAAACAGACTGACGGTAAGGTAACTGTAATATTATTGATATAAACAGACTGACGGTAAGGTAACTGTAATATTATTGATATAAACAGACTGACGGTAAGGTAACTGTAATATTATTGATATAAACAGACTGACGGTAAGGTAACTGTAATATTGATATAAACAGACTGACGGTAAGGTAACTGTAATATTATTGATATAAACAGACTGACGGTAAGGTAACTGTAATATTATTGATATAAACAGACTGACGGTAAGGTAACTGTAATATTATTGATATAAACAGACTGACGGTAAGGTAACTGTAATATTATTGATATAAACAGACTGACGGTAAGGTAACTGTAATATTATTGATATAAACAGACTGACGGTAAGGTAACTGTAATATTATTGATATAAACAGACTGACGGTAAGGTAACTGTAATATTATTGATATAAACAGACTGACGGTAAGGTAACTGTAATATTATTGATATAAACAGACTGACGGTAAGGTAACTGTAATATTATTGATATAAACAGACTGACGGTAAGGTAACTGTAATATTATTGATATAAACAGACTGACGGTAAGGTAACTGTAATATTATTGATATAAACAGACTGACGGTAAGGTAACTGTAATATTATTGATATAAACAGACTGACGGTAAGGTAACTGTAATATTATTGATATAAACAGACTGACGGTAAGGTAACTGTAATATTATTGATATAAACAGACTGACGGTAAGGTAACTGTAATATTATTGATATAAACAGACTGACGGTAAGGTAACTGTAATATTATTGATATAAACAGACTGACGGTAAGGTAACTGTAATATTATTGATATAAACAGACTGACGGTAAGGTAACTGTAATATTATTGATATAAACAGACTGACGGTAAGGTAACTGTAATATTATTGATATAAACAGACTGACGGTAAGGTAACTGTAATATTATTGATATAAACAGACTGACGGTAAGGTAACTGTAATATTATTGATATAAACAGACTGACGGTAAGGTAACTGTAATATTATTGATATAAACAGACTGACGGTAAGGTAACTGTAATATTATTGATATAAACAGAATGACGGTAAGGTAACTGTAATATTATTGATATAAACAGAATGACGGTAAGGTAACTGTAATATTATTGATATAAACAGACTGACGGTAAGGTAACTGTAATATTATTGATATAAACAGACTGACGGTAAGGTAACTGTAATATTATTGATATAAACAGACTGACGGTAAGGTAACTGTAATATTATTGATATAAACAGACTGACGGTAAGGTAACTGTAATATTATTGATATAAACAGACTGACGGTAAGGTAACTGTAATATTATTGATATAAACAGACTGACGGTAAGGTAACTGTAATATTATTGATATAAACAGACTGACGGTAAGGTAACTGTAATATTATTGATATAAACAGACTGACGGTAAGGTAACTGTAATATTATTGATATAAACAGACTGACGGTAAGGTAACTGTAATATTTGATTGATATAAACAGACTGACGGTAAGGTAACTGTAATATTATTGATATAAACAGACTGACGGTAAGGTAACTGTAATATTATTGATATAAACAGACTGACGGTAAGGTAACTGTAATATTATTGATATAAACAGACTGACGGTAAGGTAACTGTAATATTATTGATATAAACAGACTGACGGTAAGGTAACTGTAATATTATTGATATAAACAGACTGACGGTAAGGTAACTGTAATATTATTGATATAAACAGACTGACGGTAAGGTAACTGTAATATTATTGATATAAACAGACTGACGGTAAGGTAACTGTAATATTATTGATATAAACAGACTGACGGTAAGGTAACTGTAATATTATTGATATAAACAGACTGACGGTAAGGTAACTGTAATATTATTGATATAAACAGACTGACGGTAAGGTAACTGTAATATTATTGATATAAACAGACTGACGGTAAGGTAACTGTAATATTATTGATATAAACAGACTGACGGTAAGGTAACTGTAATATTATTGATATAAACAGAATGACGGTAAGGTAACTGTAATATTATTGATATAAACAGACTGACGGTAAGGTAACTGCAATATTATTGATATAAACAGACAGACGGTAGGGTAACTATAATATTATTGATATAAACAGACTGACGGTAAGGTAACTGTAATATTATTGATATAAACAGACTGACGGTAAGGTAACTGTAATATTATTGATATAAACAGACTGACGGTAAGGTAACTGTAATATTATTGATATAAACAGACTGACGGTAAGGTAACTGTAATATTATTGATATAAACAGACTGACGGTAAGGTAACTGTAATATTATTGATATAAACAGAATGACGGTAAGGTAACTGTAATATTATTGATATAAACAGACTGACGGTAGGGTAACTGTAATATTATTGATATAAACAGAATGACGGTAAGGTAACTGTAATATTATTGATATAAACAGACTGACGGTAAGGTAACTGTAATATTATTGATATAAACAGACTGACGGTAAGGTAACTGTAATATTATTGATATAAACAGACTGACGGTAAGGTAACTGTAATATTATTGATATAAACAGACTGACGGTAAGGTAACTGTAATATTATTGATATAAACAGACTGACGGTAAGGTAACTGTAATATTATTGATATAAACAGACTGACGGTAAGGTAACTGTAATATTATTGATATAAACAGACTGACGGTAAGGTAACTGTAATATTATTGATATAAACAGACTGACGGTAAGGTAACTGTAATATTATTGATATAAACAGACTGACGGTAAGGTAACTGTAATATTATTGATATAAACAGACTGACGGTAAGGTAACTGTAATATTATTGATATAAACAGACTGACGGTAAGGTAACTGTAATATTATTGATATAAACAGACTGACGGTAAGGTAACTGTAATATTATTGATATAAACAGACTGACGGTAAGGTAACTGTAATATTATTGATATAAACAGACTGACGGTAAGGTAACTGTAATATTATTGATATAAACAGACTGACGGTAAGGTAACTGTAATATTGATATAAACAGACTGACGGTAAGGTAACTGATATAAACAGACTGACGGTAAGGTAACTGTAATATTATTGATATAAACAGACTGACGGTAAGGTAACTGTAATATTATTGATATAAACAGACTGACGGTAAGGTAACTGTAATATTATTGATATAAACAGAATGACGGTAAGGTAACTGTAATATTATTGATATAAACAGAATGACGGTAAGGTAACTGTAATATTATTGATATAAACAGAATGACGGTAAGGTAACTGTAATATTATTGATATAAACAGAATGACGGTAAGGTAACTGTAATATTATTGATATAAACAGACTGACGGTAAGGTAACTGTAATATTATTGATATAAACAGACTGACGGTAAGGTAACTGTAATATTATTGATATAAACAGACTGACGGTAAGGTAACTGTAATATTATTGATATAAACAGACTGACGGTAAGGTAACTGTAATTATTGATATAAACAGACTGACGGTAAGGTAACTGTAATATTATTGATATAAACAGACTGACGGTAAGGTAACTGTAATATTATTGATATAAACAGACTGACGGTAAGGTAACTGTAATATTATTGATATAAACAGACTGACGGTAAGGTAACTGTAATATTATTGATATAAACAGACTGACGGTAAGGTAACTGTAATATTATTGATATAAACAGACTGACGGTAAGGTAACTGTAATATTATTGATATAAACAGACTGACGGTAAGGTAACTGTAATATTATTGATATAAACAGACTGACGGTAAGGTAACTGTAATATTATTGATATAAACAGACTGACGGTAAGGTAACTGTAATATTATTGATATAAACAGACTGACGGTAAGGTAACTGTAATATTATTGATATAAACAGACTGACGGTAAGGTAACTGTAATATTATTGATATAAACAGACTGACGGTAAGGTAACTGTAATATTATTGATATAAACAGACTGACGGTAAGGTAACTGTAATATTATTGATATAAACAGACTGACGGTAAGGTAACTGTAATATTATTGATATAAACAGACTGACGGTAAGGTAACTGTAATATTATTGATATAAACAGACTGACGGTAAGGTAACTGTAATATTATTGATATAAACAGACTGACGGTAAGGTAACTGTAATATTATTGATATAAACAGACTGACGGTAAGGTAACTGTAATATTATTGATATAAACAGACTGACGGTAAGGTAACTGTAATATTATTGATATAAACAGACTTACGGTTAGGTAACTGTAATATTATTGATATAAACAGACTAACGGTAAGGTAACTGTAATATTATTGATATAAACAGAATGACGGTCAGGTAACAGTAATATTATTGATATAAACAGACTGACGGTAAGGTAACTGTAATATTATTGATATAAACAGACTGACGGTAAGGTAACTGTAATATTATTGATATAAACAGACTGACGGTAAGGTAACTGTAATATTATTGATATAAACAGACTGAAGGTCAGGTAACTGTAATATTATTGATATAAACAGACTGACGGTAAGGTAACTGTAATTATATTGATATAAACAGACTGACGGTAAGGTAACTGTAATATTATTGATATAAACAGACTGACGGTAAGGTAACTGTAATATTATTGATATAAACAGACTGACGGTAAGGTAACTGTAATATTATTGATATAAACAGACTGACGGTAAGGTAACTGTAATATTATTGATATAAACAGACTGACGGTAAGGTAACTGTAATATTATTGATATAAACAGACTGACGGTAAGGTAACTGTAATATTATTGATATAAACAGACTGACGGTAAGGTAACTGTAATATTATTGATATAACTGTAATATTGACGGTAAGGTAACTGTAATATTATTGATATAAACAGACTGACGGTAAGGTAACTGTAATATTATTGATATAAACAGACTGACGGTAAGGTAACTGTAATATTATTGATATAAACAGACTGACGGTAAGGTAACTGTAATATTATTGATATAAACAGACTGACGGTAAGGTAACTGTAATATTATTGATATAAACAGACTGACGGTAAGGTAACTGTAATATTATTGATATAAACAGACTGACGGTAAGGTAACTGTAATATTATTGATATAAACAGAATGACGGTAAGGTAACTGTAATATTATTGATATAAACAGACTGACGGTAAGGTAACTGTAATATTATTGATATAAACAGACTGACGGTAAGGTAACTGTAATATTATTGATATAAACAGACTGACGGTAAGGTAACTGTAATATTATTGATATAAACAGACTGACGGTAAGGTAACTGTAATATTATTGATATAAACAGACTGACGGTAAGGTAACTGTAATATTATTGATATAAACAGAATGACGGTAAGGTAACTGTAATATTATTGATATAAACAGACTGACGGTAAGGTAACTGTAATATTATTGATATAAACAGAATGACGGTAAGGTAACTGTAATATTATTGATATAAACAGACTGACGGTAAGGTAACTGTAATATTATTGATATAAACAGACTGACGGTAAGGTAACTGTAATATTATTGATATAAACAGACTGACGGTAAGGTAACTGTAATATTATTGATATAAACAGACTGACGGTAAGGTAACTGTAATATTATTGATATAAACAGACTGACGGTAAGGTAACTGTAATATTATTGATATAAACAGACTGACGGTAAGGTAACTGTAATATTATTGATATAAACAGAATGACGGTAAGGTAACTGTAATATTATTGATATAAACAGACTGACGGTAAGGTAACTGTAATATTATTGATATAAACAGACTGACGGTAAGGTAACTGTAATATTATTGATATAAACAGACTGACGGTAAGGTAACTGTAATATTATTGATATAAACAGACTGACGGTAAGGTAACTGTAATATTATTGATATAAACAGACTGACGGTAAGGTAACTGTAATATTATTGATATAAACAGACTGACGGTAAGGTAACTGTAATATTATTGATATAAACAGACTGACGGTAAGGTAACTGTAATATTATTGATATAAACAGACTAAGGTAACTGTATTATTGATATAAACAGACTGACGGTAAGGTAACTGTAATATTATTGATATAAACAGACTGACGGTAAGGTAACTGTAATATTATTGATATAAACAGACTGACGGTAAGGTAACTGTAATATTATTGATATAAACAGACTGACGGTAAGGTAACTGTAATATTGATATAAACAGACTGACGGTAAGGTAACTGTAATATTATTGATATAAACAGACTGACGGTAAGGTAACTGTAATATTATTGATATAAACAGACTGACGGTAAGGTAACTGTAATATTATTGATATAAACAGACTGACGGTAAGGTAACTGTAATATTATTGATATAAACAGACTGACGGTAAGGTAACTGTAATATTATTGATATAAACAGACTGACGGTAAGGTAACTGTAATATTATTGATATAAACAGACTGACGGTAAGGTAACTGTAATATTATTGATATAAACAGACTGACGGTAAGGTAACTGTAATATTATTGATATAAACAGACTGACGGTAAGGTAACTGTAATATTATTGATATAAACAGACTGACGGTAAGGTAACTGTAATATTATTGATATAAACAGACTGACGGTAAGGTAACTGTAATATTATTGATATAAACAGACTGACGGTAAGGTAACTGTAATATTATTGATATAAACAGAATGACGGTAAGGTAACTGTAATATTATTGATATAAACAGAATGACGGTAAGGTAACTGTAATATTATTGATATAAACAGAATGACGGTAAGGTAACTCAAATATTATTGATATAAACAGAATGACGGTAAGGTAACTGTAATATTATTGATATAAACAGACTGACGGTAAGGTAACTGTAATATTATTGATAAAAACAGATTTGATAAGGTAATATTATTGATATAAACAGACTGACGGTAAGGTAACTGTAATATTATTGATATAAACAGACTGACGGTAAGGTAACTGTAATATTATTGATATAAACAGACTGACGGTAAGGTAACTGTAATATTATTGATATAAACAGACTGACGGTAAGGTAACTGTAATATTATTGATATAAACAGACTGACGGTAAGGTAACTGTAATATTATTGATATAAACAGACTGACGGTAAGGTAACTGTAATATTATTGATATAAACAGACTGACGGTAAGGTAACTGTAATATTATTGATATAAACAGACTGACGGTAAGGTAACTGTAATATTATTGATATAAACAGACTGACGGTAAGGTAACTGTAATATTATTGATATAAACAGAATGACGGTAAGGTAACTGTAATATTATTGATATAAACAGACTGACGGTATGGTAACTCTAATATTATTGATAAAAACAGATGACGGTATAACTGTAATATTATTGATATAAACAGACTGACGGTAAGGTAACTGTAATATTATTGATATAAACAGACTGACGGTAAGGTAACTGTAATATTATTGATATAAACAGACTGACGGTAAGGTAACTGTAATATTATTGATATAAACAGACTGACGGTAAGGTAACTGTAATATTATTGATATAAACAGACTGACGGTAAGGTAACTGTAATATTATTGATATAAACAGACTGACGGTAAGGTAACTGTAATATTATTGATATAAACAGACTGACGGTAAGGTAACTGCAATATTATTGATATAAACAGACTGACGGTAAGGTAACTGCAATATTATTGATATAAACAGACTGACGGTAAGGTAACTGTAATATTATTGATATAAACAGAATGACGGTAAGGTAACTGTAATATTATTGATATAAACAGACTGACGGTAAGGTAACTGTAATATTATTGATATAAACAGACTGACGGTAAGGTAACTGTAATATTATTGATATAAACAGACTGACGGTAAGGTAACTGTAATATTATTGATATAAACAGACTGACGGTAAGGTAACTGTAATATTATTGATATAAACAGACTGACGGTAAGGTAACTGTAATATTATTGATATAAACAGACTGACGGTAAGGTAACTGTAATATTATTGATATAAACAGACTGACGGTAAGGTAACTGTAATATTATTGATATAAACAGACTGACGGTAACTGTAATATTATTGATATAAACAGACTGACGGTAGGGTAACTATAATATTATTGATATAAACAGAATGACGGTAAGGTAACTGTAATATTATTGATATAAACAGACTGACGGTAAGGTAACTGTAATATTATTGATATAAACAGACTGACGGTAAGGTAACTGTAATATTATTGATATAAACAGACTGACGGTAAGGTAACTGTAATATTATTGATATAAACAGACTGACGGTAAGGTAACTGTAATATTATTGATATAAACAGACTGACGGTAAGGTAACTGTAAACAGATTGATATAAACAGACTGACGGTAAGGTAACTGTAATATTATTGATATAAACAGACTGACGGTAAGGTAACTGTAATATTATTGATATAAACAGACTGACGGTAAGGTAACTGTAATATTATTGATATAAACAGACTGACGGTAAGGTAACTGTAATATTATTGATATAAACAGACTGACGGTAAGGTAACTGTAATATTATTGATATAAACAGACTGACGGTAAGGTAACTGTAATATTATTGATATAAACAGACTGACGGTAAGGTAACTGTAATATATTGATATAAACAGACTGACGGTAAGGTAACTGTAATATTATTGATATAAACAGACTGACGGTAAGGTAACTGTAATATTATTGATATAAACAGACTGACGGTAAGGTAACTGTAATATTATTGATATAAACAGACTGACGGTAAGGTAACTGTAATATTATTGATATAAACAGACTGACGGTAAGGTAACTGTAATATTATTGATATAAACAGACTGACGGTAAGGTAACTGTAATATTATTGATATAAACAGACTGACGGTAAGGTAACTGTAATATTATTGATATAAACAGACTGACGGTAAGGTAACTGTAATATTATTGATATAAACAGAATGACGGTAAGGTAACTGTAATATTATTGATATAAACAGACTGACGGTAAGGTAACTGTAATATTGATATTGATATAAACAGACTGACGGTAAGGTAACTGTATTATTGATATAAACAGAATGACGGTAAGGTAACTGTAATATTATTGATATAAACAGACTGACGGTAAGGTAACTGTAATATTATTGATATAAACAGACTGACGGTAAGGTAACTGTAATATTATTGATATAAACAGAATGACGGTAAGGTAACTGTAATATTATTGATATAAACAGAATGACGGTAAGGTAACTGTAATATTATTGATATAAACAGAATGACGGTAAGGTAACTGTAATATTATTGATATAAACAGACTGACGGTAAGGTAACTGATAATATAACTGTAATATTATTGATATAAACAGACTGACGGTAAGGTAACTGTAATATTATTGATATAAACAGACTGACGGTAAGGTAACTGTAATATTATTGATATAAACAGACTGACGGTAAGGTAACTGTAATATTATTGATATAAACAGACTGACGGTAAGGTAACTGTAATATTATTGATATAAACAGAATGACGGTAAGGTAACTGTAATATTATTGATATAAACAGACTGACGGTAAGGTAACTGTAATATTATTGATATAAACAGACTGACGGTAAGGTAACTGTAATATTATTGATATAAACAGAATGACGGTAAGGTAACTGTAATATTATTGATATAAACAGACTGACGGTAAGGTAACTGTAATATTATTGATATAAACAGACTGATAACTGTAATATTATTGATAAAACTGTAATATTATTGATATAAACAGACTGACGGTAAGGTAACTGTAATATTATTGATATAAACAGACTGACGGTAAGGTAACTGTAATATTATTGATATAAACAGACTGACGGTAAGGTAACTGTAATATTGATATAAACAGACTGACGGTAAGGTAACTGTAATATTATTGATATAAACAGAATGACGGTAAGGTAACTGTAATATTATTGATATAAACAGACTGACGGTATGGTAACTCTAATATTATTGATAAAACAGACTGACGGTAAGGTAACTGTAATATTATTGATATAAACAGACTGACGGTAAGGTAACTGTAATATTATTGATATAAACAGACTGACGGTAAGGTAACTGTAATATTATTGATATAAACAGACTGACGGTAAGGTAACTGTAATATTATTGATATAAACAGACTGACGGTAAGGTAACTGTAATATTATTGATATAAACAGACTGACGGTAAGGTAACTGTAATATTATTGATATAAACAGACTGACGGTAAGGTAACTGTAATATTATTGATATAAACAGACTGACGGTAAGGTAACTGTAATATTATTGATATAAACAGACTGACGGTAAGGTAACTGTAATATTATTGATATAAACAGACTGACGGTAAGGTAACTGTAATATTATTGATATAAACAGACTGACGGTAAGGTAACTGTAATATTATTGATATAAACAGACTGACGGTAAGGTAACTGTAATATTATTGATATAAACAGACTGACGGTAAGGTAACTGTAATATTATTGATATAAACAGAATGACGGTAAGGTAACTGTAATATTATTGATATAAACAGACTGACGGTCAGGTAACTGTAATATTATTGATATAAACAGACTGACGGTAAGGTAACTGTAATATTATTGATATAAACAGAATGACGGTAAGGTAACTGTAATATTATTGATATAAACAGACTGACGGTAAGGTAACTGTAATATTATTGATATAAACAGACTGACGGTAAGGTAACTGTAATATTATTGATATAAACAGACTGACGGTAAGGTAACTGTAATATTATTGATATAAACAGACTGACGGTAAGGTAACTGTAATATTATTGATATAAACAGACTGACGGTAAGGTAACTGTAATATTATTGATATAAACAGACTGACGGTAAGGTAACTGTAATATTATTGATATAAACAGACTGACGGTAAGGTAACTGTAATATTATTGATATAAACAGACTGACGGTAAGGTAACTGTAATATTATTGATATAAACAGAATGACGGTAAGGTAACTGTAATATTATTGATATAAACAGACTGACGGTAAGGTAACTGTAATATTATTGATATAAACAGACAGACGGTAAGGTAACTGTAATATTATTGATATAAACAGACTGACGGTAAGGTAACTGTAATATTATTGATATAAACAGACTGACGGTAAGGTAACTGTAATATTATTGATATAAACAGACTGACGGTAAGGTAACTGTAATATTATTGATATAAACAGACTGACGGTAAGGTAACTGTAATATTATTGATATAAACAGACTGACGGTAAGGTAACTGTAATATTATTGATATAAACAGACTGACGGTAAGGTAACTGTAATATTATTGATATAAACAGACTGACGGTAAGGTAACTGTAATATTATTGATATAAACAGACTGACGGTAAGGTAACTGTAATATTATTGATATAAACAGACTGACGGTAAGGTAACTGTAATATTATTGATATAAACAGACTGACGGTAAGGTAACTGTAATATTATTGATATAAACAGACTGACGGTAAGGTAACTGTAATATTATTGATATAAACAGACTGACGGTAAGGTAACTGTAATATTATTGATATAAACAGACTGACGGTAAGGTAACTGTAATATTATTGATATAAACAGACTGACGGTAAGGTAACTGTAATATTATTGATATAAACAGACTGACGGTAAGGTAACTGTAATATTATTGATATAAACAGAATGACGGTAAGGTAACTGTAATATTATTGATATAAACAGACTGACGGTAAGGTAACTGTAATATTATTGATATAAACAGAATGACGGTAAGGTAACTGTAATATTATTGATATAAACAGACTGACGGTAAGGTAACTGTAATATTATTGATATAAACAGACTGACGGTAAGGTAACTGTAATATTATTGATATAAACAGACTGACGGTAAGGTAACTGTAATATTATTGATATAAACAGACTGACGGTAAGGTAACTGTAATATTATTGATATAAACAGACTGACGGTAAGGTAACTGTAATATTATTGATATAAACAGACTGACGGTAAGGTAACTGTAATATTATTGATATAAACAGACTGACGGTAAGGTAACTGTAATATTATTGATATAAACAGACTGACGGTAAGGTAACTGTAATATTGATATAAACAGACTGACGGTAAGGTAACTGTAATATTATTGATATAAACAGAATGACGGTAAGGTAACTGTAATATTATTGATATAAACAGACTGACGGTATGGTAACTCTAATATTATTGATAAAACAGATAATAACTGTAATATTATTGATATAAACAGACTGACGGTAAGGTAACTGTAATATTATTGATATAAACAGACTGACGGTAAGGTAACTGTAATATTATTGATATAAACAGACTGACGGTAAGGTAACTGTAATATTATTGATATAAACAGACTGACGGTAAGGTAACTGTAATATTATTGATATAAACAGACTGACGGTAAGGTAACTGTAATATTGATATAAACAGACTGACGGTAAGGTAACTGTAATATTATTGATATAAACAGACTGACGGTAAGGTAACTGTAATATTATTGATATAAACAGACTGACGGTAAGGTAACTGTAATATTATTGATATAAACAGACTGACGGTAAGGTAACTGTAATATTGATATAAACAGACTGACGGTAAGGTAACTGTAATATTATTGATATAAACAGACTGACGGTAAGGTAACTGTAATATTATTGATATAAACAGACTGACGGTAAGGTAACTGTAATATTATTGATATAAACAGACTGACGGTAAGGTAACTGTAATATTATTGATATAAACAGACTGACGGTAAGGTAACTGTAATATTGATATAAACAGACTGACGGTAAGGTAACTGTAATATTATTGATATAAACAGACTGACGGTAAGGTAACTGTAATATTATTGATATAAACAGACTGACGGTAAGGTAACTGTAATATTATTGATATAAACAGAATGACGGTAAGGTAACTGTAATATTATTGATATAAACAGACTGACGGTAAGGTAACTGTAATATTATTGATATAAACAGACTGACGGTAAGGTAACTGTAATATTATTGATATAAACAGACTGACGGTAAGGTAACTGTAATATTATTGATATAAACAGACTGACGGTAAGGTAACTGTAATATTGATATAAACAGACTGACGGTAAGGTAACTGTAATATTATTGATATAAACAGACTGACGGTAAGGTAACTGCAATATTATTGATATAAACAGACTGACGGTAGGGTAACTGTAATATTATTGATATAAACAGAATGACGGTAAGGTAACTGAAATATTATTGATAAAAACAGACTGACGGTAAGGTAACTATAATATTATTGATATAAACAGAATGACGGTAAGGTAACTGAAATATTATTGATATAAACAGACTGACGGTCAGGTAACTGTAATATTATTGATATAAACAGACTGACGGTAAGGTAACTGTAATATTATTGATATAAACAGAATGACGGTAAGGTAACTGTAATATTATTGATATAAACAGACTGACGGTAAGGTAACTGTAATATTATTGATATAAACAGACTGACGGTAAGGTAACTGTAATATTATTGATATAAACAGAATGACGGTAAGGCAACTCAAATATTATTGATATAAACAGAATGACGGTAAGGTAACTGTAATATTATTGATATAAACAGAATGACGGTAAGGTAACTGTAATATTATTGATATAAACAGACTGACGGTAAGGTAACTATAATATTATTGATATAAACAGAATGACGGTAAGGTAACTGAAATATTATTGATAAAAACAGACTGACGGTAAGGTAACTGTAATATTATTGATATAAACAGAATGACGGTAAGGTAACTGAAATATTATTGATAAATACAGACTGACGGTAAGGTAACTGTAATATTATTGATATAAACAGAATGACGGTAAGGTAACTGTAATATTATTGATATAAACAGACTGACGGTAGGGTAACTATAATATTATTGATATAAACAGAATGACGGTAAGGTAACTGAAATATTATTGATATAAACAGACTGACGGTAAGGTTACTGTAATATTGATATAAACAGAATGACGGTAAGGTAACTGTAATATTATTGATATAAACAGACTGACGGTAAGGTAACTGTAATATTATTGATATAAACAGAATGACGGTAAGGCAACTCAAATATTATTGATATAAACAGAATGACGGTAAGGTAACTGTAATATTATTGATATAAACAGAATGACGGTAAGGTAACTGAAATATTATTGATAAAAACAGACTGACGGTAAGGTAACTATAATATTATTGATATAAACAGAATGACGGTAAGGTAACTGAAATATTATTGATAAATACAGACTGACGGTAAGGTAACTGAAATATTATTGATAAATACAGACTGACGGTAAGGTAACTCTAATATTATTGATAAAAACAGAGTGACGGTAAGGTAACTGTAATATTATTGATATGAACAGACTGACGGTAAGGTAACTGTAATATTATTGATATAAACAGAATGACGGTAAGGTAACTGCAATATTATTGATATAAACAGACTGACGGTTAGGTAACTGTAATATTATTGATATAAACAGACTGACGGTAAGGTAACTGCAATATTATTGATATAAACAGACTGACGGTAGGGTAACTATAATATTATTGATATAAACAGAATGATGGTAAGGTAACTGTAATATTATTGATATAAACAGACTGACGGTAAGGTAACTGTAATATTATTGATATAAACAGAATGGCGGTAAGGTAACTGTAATATTGATATAAACAGACTGACGGTCAGGTAACTGTAATATTATTGATATAAACAGACTGACGGTAAGGTAACTGCAATATTATTTATATAAACAGACTGACGGTAGGGTAACTATAATATTATTGATATAAACAGAATGACGGTAAGAACTTTGCAGGAACAAGTATACACGGTTTTCCGAAACGGTGACGTATGAACTATGCTACCTGAGTTTTTCACGCAAGTTTCGAATGTTTTGTTAATCCTGTTATACGTAAAATACGTTAATATATATATTTGTAACAGTTCGTTTAAATTTTATAAGGAACTTTTCCCATCAAACATTTAATTCTTTATTCAGTAACTTGAATTAGCGGAATCCTGTGATCCGATGTTTGTTAATAAAAGTTAAAATTCCCCTAGTCTTGGAGTGTTTCGTCATAAAATGTACAGTGAACCTACCATCCTAATTTTTAATATGGTTAACCATCATGAAAAGTTGACACTTAGCTATAGGAAGGATTATGTAATCTTGTCGGTTACTTATTAAAGATTTCTCCACGTCAGAAAAATTTGTTTGTTGTTAATCGCAAACCTACACAATGAGCTATCCATGCTATATTGTGTTCACAACGTGTATCGAAGTCGAACCATTTCCCATTATAAGCGTTTAGACTTACCATTTATTAATTCAGTAAGCGAGTCACTGACTTGAGATCCGTTTAAGAGAAATACAAGTTATTAACGCTAATTTAGCCAAATAAATGTCCAATCAAAACATAGTAATAAACTCCTTGACTCATTCTAGTGTTTCAACCTTGGAAATCGGGGAATCGAATGAGACTGGAACTGGAGGGATCTGGAAGCTAATGTGTTATTAACTAAAGAAATTCGGATCCAGTCAAATTTGTATCTTTATTTAAAAGAAAATTCAGTTTTTCAGAACTGTATACCAGTAATAAGATTTTTTGTTTTAAATTTTCGCGCAAAGCTACTCGAGGGCTATCTGCGCTAGGCGTCCCTAATTTAGCAGTGTAAGACTGGAGGGAAGACAGTTAGTCATCACCACCCACCGCCAACTCTTCGGCTACTCTTTTACCAACGAATAGTGGAATTAACCGTCACATTATAACGCCTCCACGGCTGACAGAACGAGTATGTTTGGTGCGAGCGGGATTCAAACCCGCGACACTTGGATTACGAGTCGAACGCCTTAACACACTTGGCCAAGCCGGGCCCCATCAATAAGAAAACAATTTCAAATTACAAGAACGTGGTCCACTATGGAACTGAGCACGTGCTTCGTACTAATTTGAGACTCATGTTCATAAGTAAATATATACTCCTCAAAAAAGAAACGCAAAAGGGATATTTTGTTATTTTAAAGAGAAATATATGTAATAACGTTACAAGCTCAGAGTATGTGATGTTACACGTGTTAAGGCACTGATTGTCAGACCAAAATGACAATAAAAGTTGTGCACTTTGAAAACGGAGGAAATCATCGGATTTTTCGCCAAAACGCATGCGTGTCCAATAAATTTGTTTGAGAGATTTGCATGTTCTGCAAGTGCATGTGCAAAATCCCTATAAAAGTGACGGGTTCTCGGTTTCCATAACTTAGTGTTAAGCCACCGACACGCAATACAATTACGCCAAGACTGACTGAAGCACAACGCAACAACGCCATTGGTCGCTTGGAAGCAGGCGAATCTCGATCAAATGTTGCCAGAGCTGTGAATGTCCATCCAAGCACCATCACAAGGCTATGGAATCGTCACCAACAACATGGATCAACTTGTGACCGTCACGATCTGGCAGACCTCGTGTGACCACGCCCGCACAAGATCGCTACATCCGGTTACGTCACCTTCGGGATAGGACCACCACTGCGACTTCTACTGCCTCAACCATACCAGGGATGCATAGGATTTCCGATCAGACCGTACGCAACCGTCCACGAGATTCTTAGGCCCCATGTGCAACCCATCATGGTGAACGTCAACGACGTTTTTCAACATGACAACGCCCGTCTTCACACAGCCCGACTCACCACTGTCTTCTTGAGACACCACAACATTAACGTTCTTTCCTGGCCCTCCAGATTACCAGATTTAAACCCTATCGAACATTGTTGGGACGAGTTGGACCGACGTCTGCGACGGCGACAACCTCAACCGCAGACTCTACCTCAGCTTGCAGCAGCTTTGCAGGCTGAGTGGACAGCCATTCCACGGGATGTGATTCGTCATCTCATCGCTTCCATGGGCAGGAAATGCCAAGCAGTTATTGATGCTCACGGGGGGCATACTCGTTATTGACGTTGAGTGACGTTAAACTTCACCTAGTGAGCGTGGACTTCGCCTTTGCAGACTTTGGATGTTCAGCAGTGAATGTGCAAAGTTTCACACATGTCATACAGAAATACCCGGAATAAACTTGTTAACAATTTGTCTCATATTTTGCCTTTTGCGTTTCTTTTTTTTGAAGAGTATATTTATGTATCTGAATTTAGCCTAATCTCTGTAATTAACAAACTGAACAACAAAACGTCTGCGTTGAGTAACATCTAATTATAATAGCCTGCCAGATTCACTTTAAAACTACCTGATCTGAGTATCTATCGTATCTGGAAAAAGGGTTTGAATTTTCTTCAACAGACATCTTCAAGTATGTCCTGGCATTATGGAATATTTCAAGAAATTCGAGTGAAAATTAGAAAGTTTGTATAAGAAACCCGGATTTATTTAACGTCAGTTTCAACTGAATAACTAGGCTACAAATCGGTAAAAACGGAACTGATATATTTACGATTAAATCTAAGTGAACAGACTAGGAGTTTCAATAAGAAGTATCAGTCATGAACACGTTACAATAGGACGAGAGACAAGAATATTAGGTTGTTTGCACAAACCTAAATACAGAGACCTAAACTGCATTATTTCTCTCAGACAACCTAGAATTCCAACAGACAAAGATAAGCAAAGTTTCTAGGTAGTTCAATCACCAGGAAAAGGCACGTGTATTTCCGTTTCCATAGATACACTGTTAAACAGATAACACACTTACCATCAACAGAATAAATTATGTTACCGGCTAACGAGTTATTTTGTGGAATTAAAATATTAATTACGTAGCATATTTGCACTTGGAAGAATAAACTTCAAACAAATACGTTTCCATGGCTACCAGCATCAGTTAGGTACGAAGGACGAGTTCGTTTCTTAAGTTGTAATTGGCGCATCAAGAACGTTGTTACAGAGAAATGTGCTTTATTTAACCTAATAACAATATCGCAAAGGGAACATCAGAACTTTTGTAGAGGTTACTAAGAGGAAGAATCCTGTGTTGTAATTTATTCAGTAGTCCAGGCTTCGTGAAGAGCATCAGTAAGCAATATTCAGTAGTCCATGCATCGTGAAGGGCATCAGTAAGCAAGATTCAGTAGTCCAGGCTTCGTGAAGAGCATCAATAAGCGAGATTCAGTAGTCCAGGCTTCGTGAAAAGCATCAGTAAGCAAGATTCAGTAGTCCAGGCTTCGTGAAGAGCATCAGTAAGCAAGATTCAGTAGTCCAGGCTTCGTGAAGAGCATCAGTAAGCAAGGTTCAGAAGTGCAGGCTTCGTGAAGGGCATCAGTAAGCAAGATTCAGTATTCCAGGCTTCGTGAAGGGCATCAGTAAGCAAGATTCAGTAGTCCAGACTTCGTAAAGGGCATCAGTAAGCAAGATTCAGTAGCCCAGGATTCGTGAAGGGCATCAGTAAGCAAGATTCAGTAGTCCAGGCTTCGTGAAGAGGAATCAGTTATCAAGATTCAGTAGTCCAGGCTTCTTGAAGGGCATCAGTAAGCAAGATTCAGTAGTCCAGGCTTCGTGAAAGGCATCAGTAAGCAAGATTCAGTAGTGCAGGCTTCGTGAAGAGCATTAGTAAGCAAGATTCAGAAGTCCAGGCTTCGTGAAGGGCATCAGTAAGCAAGATTCAGTAGTCCAGACTTCGTGAAGGGCATCAGTAAGCAAGATTCAGTAGTCCAGGCTTCGTGAAGAGGAATCAGTTATCAAGATTCAGTAGTCTAGGCTTCGTGAAGGGCATCAGTAAGCAAGATTCAGTAGTCTAGGCTTCGTGAAGGGCATCAGTAAGCAAGATTCAGTGATCCAGGCTTCGTGTAGAGGAATCAGTTATGAAGATTCAGTAGTCCAGGTTTCGTGAAGGGCATTACTAAACAAGATTCAGTAATCCAGGCTTCGTGAAGGGCATCAGTAAGCAAGATTCAGTAGTGCATGCTTCGTGAAGAGCATCAGTAAGCAAGAATCAGAAGTCCAGGCTTCGTGAAGGGCATCAGTAAGCAAGATTCAGTAGTCCAGACTTCGTGAAGGGCATCAGTAAGCAAGATTCAGTAGTGCAGGCTTCGTGAAGAGCATCAGTAAGCAAGAATCAGAAGTCCAGGCTTCGTGAAGGGCATCAGTAAGCAAGATTCAGTAGTCCAGACTTCGTGAAGGGCATCAGTAAGCAAGATTCAGTAGTCCAGACTTCGTGAAGGGCCTCAATAAGCAAGATTCAGTCGTCCAGGCTTCGTGAAGGGCATCAGTAAGCAAGATTCAGTAGTCCAGGCTTCGTGAAGAGCATCAGTAAGCAAGAATCAGAAGTCCAGGCTTCGTGAAGGGCATCAGTAAGCAAGATTCAGTAGTCCAGACTTCGTGAAGGGCATCAGTAAGCAAGATTTAGTAGCCCAGGCTTCGTGAAGGGCATCAGTAAGCAAGATTCAGTAGTCCAGGCTTCGTGAAGAGGAATCAGTTATCAAGATTCAGTAGTCCAGGCTTCTTGAAGGGCATCAGTAAGCAAGATTCAGTAGTCCAGGCTTCGTGAAAGGCATCAGTAAGCAAGATTCAGTAGTGCAGGCTTCGTGAAGAGCATCAGTAAGCAAGATTCAGAAGTCCAGGCTTCGTGAAGGGCATCAGTAAGCAAGATTCAGTAGTCCAGACTTCGTGAAGGGCATCAGTAAGCAAGATTTAGTAGTCCAGGCTTCGTGAAGAGGAATCAGTTATCAAGATTCAGTAGTCTAGGCTTCGTGAAGGGCATCAGTAAGCAAGATTCAGTAGTCTAGGCTTCGTGAAGGGCATCAGTAAGCAAGATTCAGTGATCCAGGCTTCGTGAAGAGGAATCAGTTATGAAGATTCAGTAGTCCAGGCTTCGTGAAGGTCATTACTAAACAAGATTCAGTAATCCAGTCTTCGTGAAGGGCATCAGTAAGCAAGATTCAGTAGTCCAGGCTTCGTGAAGGGCATCAGTAAGCAAGATTCAGTAGTCCAGGCTTCGTGAAGAGGAATCAGTTATCAAGATTCAGTAGTCCAGGCTTCGTGAAGGGCATCAGTAAGCAAGATTCAGTAGTCCAGGGTTCGTGAAGAGCATAAGTAAGCATGATTCAGTAGTCCAGACTTCGTGAAGGGCATCAGTAAGCAAGATTCAGTAGTCCAGGCTTCGTGAATGGCATCAGTAAGCAATATTCAGTAATCCAGGCTTCGTGAAGGGCATCAGTAAGCAAGATTCAGTAGTCCAGACTTCGTGAAGGGCATCAGTAAGCAAGATTCAGTAGTCCAGGCTTCGTGAATGGCATCAGTAAGCAAGATTCAGTAATCCAGGCTTCGTGAAGGGCATCAGTAAGCAAGATTCAGTAGTCCATGTTTCGTGAAGAGCATCAGTAAACAAAATTCAGTAGTCCAGGCTTCGTGAAGGGCATCAGTAAGCAAGATTCAGTAGTCCAGGCTTCGTGAAGAGCATCAGTAAGCATGATTCTGTAGTCCAGGCTTCGTGAAGGGCATCAGTAAGCAAGATTCAGTAGTACAGGCTTCGTGAAGGGCATCAGTAAGCAAGATTCAGTAGTACAGGCTTCGTGAAGATGAATCAATTTTGATTATATATTTCACTAATTTTTATTAAAAATTCCATGACAACATTCTTAAAATAAATAACTAGAACAAAAAGGATTCATGACAACATTACCATTACAAATAGTTACAATACCCAAAATCCATAACAACGTTACCAACGTGAACAACTAAAATAACCAAGATTCATGACAATATTACCACCACAAACAACTGTAATAACCAAGATTCATAACAACATAACCAACATAAACAGCTACAATACACAAGATTCATGACAACATTACCACCATAAACAACTGTAATAACCAAGATTCATGACAACATTACCAACATAAACAATTAGAATAACCAAGATTCATGACAACATCACCACCATGAACAAATACAACAACAGAGATCTGAGTGTCAGGTGTATGAAGCCTATGAACTGTTGTATTTTCTTTTTATTTGGTTTACCTTCGGTTCACCTATTTATGTTCATATAGGTAACAGTTGTAATTAGAGTTAGGTTTGGACTGTGAGAGGACATTAGAGTTTTACACGGTCGATCTCTGGTTGGAATCCTGCTATCAATGAGTTATAAAAGTGACAGTTCATGTCTCATCATGGTGGTTGCATGTTCAACAATTCTAAATAAGATACTTGTCAGATAACATAAGTAGTTTTGTCATAAATACTGTGAGGAATAGGAGAAGTAATGAAATGTGGGTTACTTCTTGACAGTCACGCTTTATATACTGTGTTGTTACGCCTGTAGTAATTTGTGTGTTTGTCTTGTTCAAATGTTTGTCACTTGTTTTGTGTTTGTCTTGTTAAAATGTTCGTCACTTGTTTTGTTTCAGAAAATAGTGGAGTACTTCTTGTGGAGTATATCTTGTGGAGTACTTCTTGTAGAGTGTTTCTTGTGGAGTACTTCATGAGGAGTATTTCTTGTGAAGTACTTTTTGTGGAGTGTTTCTTGTGGAGTATTTCTTGTGAAGTATTTCTTGTGGAGTATTTCTTGTGGAGTACTTCTTGTGGAGTATTTCTTGTGGAGTATTTCTTGTGGAGTACTTCTTGTGGAGTATTTCTTGTGGAGTATTTCTTCTGAAGTATTTCTTGTGGAGTACTTCTTGTGGAGAATTTCCTGTGGAGTATTTCTTGTGGAGTACTTCTTGTGGAGTATTTCTTGTGGAGTACGTCTTGTGGAGTATTTCTTGTGAAGTATTTCTTGTGAAGTATTTCTTGTGGAGTATTTCTTGTGGAGTACTTCTTGTGGAGTATTTCTCGTGAAGTATTTCTTGTGGAGTATTTCTTGTGAAGTATTTCTTGTGGAGTATTTCTTGTGGAGTACTTCTTGTGGAGTATTTCTTGTGAAGTACTTCTTGTGGAGTATTTTTCGTGGAGTATTTCCTGTGGAGTATTTCTTATGAAGTATTTCTTGCGAAGTACTTCTTGTGGAGTATTTCTTGAGGAGTACTTCTTGTGGAGTATTTCTTGTGAAGTATTTCTTGTGGAGTACTTCTTGTGGTGTATTTCTTGTGGAGTACTTCTTGTGGTGTACTTCTTGTGGAGTATTTCTTGTGGAGTATTTCTTGTGGAGTATTTCTTGTGGAGTACTTCTTGTGGAGTATTTTTCGTGGAGTATTTCTTGTGGAGTACTTCTTGTGGAGTATTTCTTGTGGAGTACTTCTTGTGGAGTACTTCATGTGGAGTATTTCCTGTGGAGTATTTCTTATGAAGTATTTCTTGTGAAGTACTTCTTGTGGAGTATTTCTTGAGGAGTACTTCTTGTGGAGTATTTCTTGTGGAGTATTTCTTGTGAAGTATTTCTTGTGGAGTACTTCTTGTGGTGTACTTCTTGTGGAGTATTTCTTGTGGAGTATTTCTTGTGGAGTACTTCTTGTGGAGTATTTCTCGTGAAGTATTTCTTGTGAAGTATTTCTTGTGGAGTACTTCTTGTGGTGTACTTCTTGTGGAATATTTCTTGTGGATTACTTCTTGTGGAGTACTTCTTGTGGAGTATTTCTTATGAAGTACTTCTTGTGAAGTATTTCTTGTGGAGTACTTCTTGTGGAGTATTTCTTATGAAGTACTTCTTGTGAAGTATTTCCTGTGGAGTATTTCTTGTGGAGTACGTCTTGTGAAGTATTTCTTGTGGAGTACTTCTTGTGGAGTATTTCTTGTGGAGTACTTCTTGTGGAGTACTTCATGTGGAGTATTTCCTGTGGTGTATTTCTTATGAAGTATTTCTTGTGGAGTACTTTTTGTGGAGTATTTCTTGAGGAGTATTTCCTGTGGAGTATTTCTTGAGAAGTACTTCTTGTGGAGTATTTCTTGTGGAGTACTTCTTGTGGAGTATTTCTTGAGGAGTACTTCTTGTGGAGTATTTCTTGTTGAGTACTTCTTGTGGAGTATTTCTTGTGGAGTATTTCTTTTTTTCCTTTTTAAATACTATTTTTTTCTTATTTTTTGTAGTTTCACAAAAACCTGTTGAAGATCATATACGTTATTTACAATAAAGTTATTTCTGTTCTCATTAAAACAGCTTTCAACTGGTTATTACCTTGTCTCTATTTTTCATTCTCGGTGATTTCTCAAAGACAATTAAAAACTTTTATGGGTTTCAATTTCTTCCTTTTGGAAGTGTTCACTAGGTGTCAGCTTTTAACCTTTGTTCACAATAGAATCACAGCTACTAACCATGGACGTAGCATAAGGTATTGAATTTACAATACACATACACCGTGAACTATCACTACAATTCTGGTGAGTTGACACTGAATGTAGTGGTTCGCTAGTTATTAGTGAACAAAGGTACAGGGATATTTCTCAGAACGGCTGGTGTAACACTTTTACCAAAATAAAACAATGTTTCGACCTTCTTAGGTCATCTTCAAGGTAACAAAGAGAGTTTCAAAGTGACCATTGCCAAGTACATGTCTTAGGAACGAGAGTATAAATGGGTACGGGATTGCAGGGGGCGTTGCAGGTGTCTATTAAGCTATTAATTAGTATAGTTGCTGTACAAGTAAGGCTTCTTTGATTTTGTCTTTGTTTATATTTGTTTCCCTACTTAAAATCTGGGTGTTTTCTATAATTATGTTGTGTTTATTTGATTTGCAGTGTTTTTTTTGTGTTCTTTGAATCTGGTTTCTATTTTTCTGCTTGTTTGGTTTGCTCAGTTGCAAACTTTCTCTTTGTTAACCTGAAGATGACTTTAAGAAGGTCGAAACGTTGCTCTCTGTAACATTTTAGTAATAGTATTAACACCCATATCAGCCGTTCTGAGATTTTTACTTCAAGTGGGTTTCTCGCCATCACGAATAGGCACAGAGACGTTTGTCAAACAATGGTTTAAAAGATACTGATTTACATAATTCATGTTCTAGAACAAATACAATAAACTACGTTGTTCATCAAGCTTACAACTGAGACTGATTTCGATGAAGCTATTAAACATTTATAGCAAAAGAAACATCAGACTAAAGATGTTTGTTGAAAAGATAATTAATAGGATAGTTTCACTGTTCTCATCCCACGTGGTTTGGTTTGTTTTGAATTTCGCGCAAAGCTACTCGAGGGCTATCTGCACTAGCCGTCCCTAATTTAGCACAGTGTAAGACTAGAGGGAAGATAATTAGTCATCACCATCTACCGCCAACTCTTGGGTTACTCTTTTACCAACGAATAGTGGGAGTAACCACACATTATAACGCCCCCACGGCTGAAAGGGCGAGCATGTATAGTGTGACGGGGATTCGAACCCGCGATCCTCAAATGATGAGTCGAGTGCCTTAACCACCTGACCAAGCCGTGCCCACCCGAGGTGTCAAAGCCAAGTTCTAGCGTTCTATGTACACTTATGGTGAGTGAAAATACAAGTTTTTTCTGGACTTTCTTAATTAGAAGTATTGTTCTTACTTTAAACAATAAATCTGTCTGTCTGTTCTCAGACACAAAACGATCCGTTAAAAGTATGAAGAATGCTTTTGATTTACGTAACGTAATTTGAAGTAAAAACTCAATTAAGTTTACCAGTAACTCTGCGAAAACCAGAAAGGTTGAATGGAACGATTGTACTTTTATCACACCAAGTTAACTGATTTATTAAATGAAATAATTTAAATGTTAAGTAATAAAATCAACTACTAGTAGTCGTGACGTAAAGGATTTGACAAATTCAAAAATAGTCAGAAAGCACTCACTTGGCGAGATTTAATTCTGTCGTGTTTTGTAGACCAATAGCTGAAATAATTCATGAGAACATATGTTTCCTAGTGACTGTAATCTAGAGCTTTTACTGCTTAGTAACGTGTATTGTTATCATAATGCCTCATCTAATTACTACCATGAGGCGTATTACGTGTAACTTAGTATGGATAATTTTAATGGTATAATTTTTAATGCAAACTTCTATTCATAAGGGAAGGAATGAAAGGCCTAAGTTTCGCAGTTTATTATTTCTATCCAATAAAACTGTGATCTCTAAATCATCTTTGTCTTTAATTATGTAAACAGAGCTCATTAAATTAAAGTATTTTTACCAGAATTCCGCCAGATGGCAATAGAGATGTTGTTTAAAGTTGAGCTAATGGTCCACACAATAAACCAATAGAAGGATTCTTACACATGTCTGTATCAATAAACTGTTCATTGTGGAATACGAAACGTCATTAGATGGTTAACAATCCAATGTTGTTTTATAACTACTATTTGTTTCAGAAAAGTCTTTTCGGGGTTTTATAAATATAAGAATTTTAACAATTCATTTCCTCGAAAGGGTTAAAGTGATAACACAGATTGGCGATAATAAAAACATAAAGTATACGCGTCTGTGATATAAATACAACCATCTTACCAAAACATAAAAACGACTGTAACTCAAGTTGTATAAATCGTTTGGATAAACAGAAGTATGATTCTATATAATATTGGTAGAGATGATGAAAATATTCTATTGTTTCAATATAGCATTGTTAGAGATAGTGAAAATATTCTATTGTTTCAAACTAGACTGGACATAAAATATTGTGTTACTGATATTGAATTGTTACACAAGTTATTTTTTAATTAGTGTTACTAGTAAAAGCTTAGAACTATAGTTGTTCAGTGGATTAGGCTAACTAATTATTGAATGATTTTGTTACATCCTTTGGTGTAGTAATAGTTAGGAACCATCTAGGTCCACGAAACTTGTATATAAATACAGACAGAAGTACAATTAGGTTTATAAAAATTGTATTTAACTCAGTGAAAGTCACATCAACGCATGTGATTTGTTTTAGGCCGTTATAAGTCTATATTTATATATATGATTTGTTTAAGGCCGTTATAAGTCTATATTTATAACTTATCTTTAATATATTGAAAAATAGTTCTAACATGGACACTTTCAAAACATCAAATAATTTTAGTAGTGTTAAGGAGTAAACCACGGATATGATAACACTGAACTTTGACTGGTTCTGGTTATATGAGATCAACAAATAATTTTAGTAGTGTTAAAGAGTAAACAACGGATATGATAACACTGAACTTTGACTGGTTCTGGTTATATGAGATCAACAAATAATTTTGGTAGTGTTAAGGAGTAAACCACGGATATGATAACACTGAACTTTGACTGGTTCTGGTTATATGAGATCAAGAAATAATTTTGGTAGTATTAAGGAGTAAACCACGGAAATGATAACACTGAACTTTGACTGGTTCTGGTTATATGAGATCAACAAATAATTTTGGTAGTGTAAAGAGTAAACAACGGATATGATAACACTGAACTTTGACTGGTTCTGGTTATATGAGATCAACAAATAATTTTAGTAGTGTTAAGGAGTAATCCACGGATATGATAACACTGAACTTTGACTGGTTCTAGTTATATAAGATCAACAAATAATTTTGGTAGTGTTAAGGAGTAAACAACGGATATGATAACACTGAACGTTGACTGGTTCTGGTTATATGAGATCAACAAATAATTTTAGTAGTGTTAAGGAGTAAACCACGGATATGATAACACTGAACTTTGACTGGTTTTGGTTATATGAGATCAACAAATAATTTTAGTAGTGTAAAGAGTAAACAACGGATATGATAACACTGAACTTTGACTGGTTCTGGTTATATGAGATCAACAAATAATTTTAGTAGTGTTAAGGAGTAATCCACGGATATGATAACACTGAACTTTGACTGGTTCTAGTTATATAAGATCAACAAATAATTTTGGTAGTGTTAAGGAGTAAACAACGGATATGATAACACTGAACGTTGACTGGTTCTGGTTATATGAGATCAACAAATAATTTTAGTAGTGTTAAGGAGTAAACCACGGATATGATAACACTGAACTTTGACTGGTTCTGGTTATATGAGATCAACAAATAATTTTGGTACTGTAAGGAGTAAACAACGGATATGATAACACTGAACTTTGACCGGTTCTGGTTACATGAGATCAACAAATAATTTTAGTAGTGCTAAGGAGTAAACCACGGATATGATAACATTAAACTTTGACTGGTTCTGGTTATATGAGATCAACCAATAATATTGGTAGTGTTACGGAGTAAACCACGGATATGATAACACTGAACTTTGATTGGTTTTGGTTATATGAGATCAACAAATAATTTTGGTAGTGTTAAGGAGTAAACCACGGAAATGATAACACTAAACTTTGACTGGTTCTGGTTATATGAGATCAACCAATAATTTTGGTAGTGTTAAGGAGTAAACCACGGATATGATAACAGTGAACTTTGACTGGTTCTGGTTATATGAGATCAACAAATAATTTTAGTAGTGTTACGGATTAAACCACGGATATGATAACACTGAACTTTGACTGGTTCGGGTTATATGAGATAAACAAATCATTTTGGTAGTGTTAAGGAGTAAACCACGGATATGATAACAGTGAACTTTGACTGGTTCTGGTTATATGAAATCAACAAATAATTTTGGTAGTGTTAAGGAGTAAACCACGGAAATGATAACACTGAACTTTGACTGGTTCTGGTTATATGAGATCAACAAATAATTTTGGTACTGTAAGGAGTAAACAACGGATATGATAACACTGAACTTTGACTGGTTCTGGTTACATGAGATCAACAAATAATTTTAGTAGTGTTAAGGAGTAAACCACGGATATGATAACACTAAACTTTGACTGGTTCTGGTTATAAGAGATCAACCAATAAATTTGGTAGTGTTACGGAGTAAACCACGGATATGATAACACTGAACTTTGATTGGTTTTGGTTATATGAGATCAACAAATAATTTTGGTAGTGTTAAGGAGTAAACCACGGAAATGATAACACTAAACTTTGACTGGTTCTGGTTATATGAGATCAACCAATAATTTTGGTAGTGTTAAGGAGTAAACCACGGATATGATAACAGTGAACTTTGACTGGTTCTGGTTATATGAGATCAACAAATAATTTTAGTAGTGTTACGGATTAAACCACGGATATGATAACACTGAACTTTGACTGGTTCTGGTTATATGAGATCAACAAATAATTTTAGTAGTATTAAGGAGTAAACCACGTATATGATAACACTAAACTTTGACTGGTTTTGGTTATATGAGATCAACAAATAATTTTGTAGTGTTAAGGAGAAAACAACGGATATGATAACACTGAAATTTGACTGGTTCTGGTTATATGAGATAAACAAATAATTTTGGTAGTGTTAAGGAGTAAACCACGGATATGATAACAGTGAACTTTGACTGGTTCAGGTTATATGAGATCAACAAATAATTTTAGTAGTGTTAAGGAGTGAACCACGGATATGATAACAGTGAACTTTGACTGGTTCTGGTTATATGAGATCAACAAATAATTTTGGTAGTGTTAAGGAGTAAACCACGGATATGATAACACTGAACTTTGACTGGTTCTGGTTATATGAAATCAACAACTAATTTTGGTAGTGTTAAGGGGTAAACCACGAATATGATAACACTGAACTTTGACCGGTTCTGGTTACATGAGATCAACAAATAATTTTAGTGGTGCTAAGGAGTAAACCACGGATATGATAACATTAAACTTTGACTGGTTCTGGTTATATGAGATCAACCAATAATATTGGTAGTGTTACGGAGTAAACCACGGATATGATAACACTGAACTTTGATTGGTTTTGGTTATATGAGATCAACAAATAATTTTGGTAGTGTTAAGGAGTAAACCACGGAAATGATAACACTAAACTTTGACTGGTTCTGGTTATATGAGATAAACAAATAATTTTGGTAGTGTTAAGGAGTAAACCACGGATATGATAACAGTGAACTTTGACTGGTTCAGGTTATATGAGATCAACAAATAATTTTAGTAGTGTTAAGGAGTGAACCACGGATATGATAACAGTGAACTTTGACTGGTTCTGGTTATATGAGATCAACAAATAATTTTGGTAGTGTTAAGGAGTAAACCACGGATATGATAACACTGAACTTTGACTGGTTCTGGTTATATGAAATCAACAACTAATTTTGGTAGTGTTAAGGGGTAAACCACGAATATGATAACACTGAACTTTGACTGGTTCTAGTTATATGAGATCAACAAATAATTTTGGTAGTGTTAAGGAGTAAACAACGGATATGATAACACTGAACTTTGACTGGTTCTGGTTATATGAGATCAACAAATAATTTTAGTAGTGTTAAGGAGTAAACCACGGATATGATAACACTGAACTTTGACTGGTTCTGGTTATATGAGATAAACAAATAATTTTGGTAGTGTTAAGGAGTAAACCACGGATATGATAACAGTGAACTTTGACTGGTTCTGGTTATACGAGATCAACAAATAATTTTAGTAGTGTTAAGGAGTAAACCACGGATATGATAACACTGAACTTTGACTGGTTCTGGTTATATGAGATCAACAAATAATTTTAGTAGTGTTACGGATTAAACCACGGATATGATAACACTGAACTTTGACTGGTTCTGGTTATATAAGATCAACAAATAATTTTAGTAGTGTTAAGGAGTAAACCACGGATATGATAACACTGAACTTTGACTGGTTCTGGTTATATGAAATCAACAAATAATTTTGATAGTGTTAAGGGGTAAACCACGGAAATGATAACACTGAACTTTGACTGGTTCTGGTTATATGAAATCAACAAATAATTTTAGTAGTGTTACGGATTAAACCACGGATATGATAACACTGAACTTTGACTGGTTCTGGTTATATGAGATCAACAAATAATTTTGGTAGTATTAAGGAGTAAACCACGGAAATGATAACACTGAACTTTGACTGGTTCTGGTTATATGAGATCAACAAATAATTTTAGTAGTGTTAAGGAGTAAACCACGGATATGATAATACTGAACTTTGACTGGTTCTGGTTATATGAGATCAACAAATAATTTTGGTAGTGTTAAGGAGTAAACCACGGATATGATAACACTGAACTTTGACTGGTTCTGGTTATATGAAATCAACCAATAAATTTGGTAGTGTTACGGAGTAAACCACAAATATGATAACACTGAACTTTGATTGGTTTTGGTTATATGAGATCAACAAATAATTTTGGTAGTGTTAAGGAGTAAACCACGGAAATGATAACACTAAACTTTGACTTGTTCTGGTTATATGAGATCAACCAATAATTTTGGTAGTGTTAAGGAGTAAACCACGGTATGATAACAGTGAACTTTGACTGGTTTTGGTTATATGAGATCAACAAATAATTTTAGTAGTGTTACGGATTAAACCACGGATATGATAACACTGAACTTTGACTGGTTCTGGTTATATGAGATCAACAAATAATTTTAGTAGTATTAAGGAGTAAACCACGGAAATGATAACACTGAACTTTGACTGGTTCTGGTTATATGAGATAAACAAATCATTTTGGTAGTGTTAAGGAGTAAACCACGGATATGATAACAGTGAACTTTGACTGGTTCTGGTTATATGAAATCAACAAATAATTTTGGTAGTGTTAAGGAGTAAACCACGGAAATGATAACACTGAACTTTGACTGGTTCTGGTTATATGAGATCAACAAATAATTTTGGTACTGTAAGGAGTAAACAACGGATATGATAACACTGAACTTTGACTGGTTCTGGTTACATGAGATCAACAAATAATTTTAGTAGTGTTAAGGAGTAAACCACGGATATGATAACACTAAACTTTGACTGGTTCTGGTTATAAGAGATCAACCAATAAATTTGGTAGTGTTACGGAGTAAACCACGGATATGATAACACTGAACTTTGATTGGTTTTGGTTATATGAGATCAACAAATAATTTTGGTAGTGTTAAGGGGTAAACCACGGAAATGATAACACTAAACTTTGACTGGTTCTGGTTATATGAGATCAACCAATAATTTTGGTAGTGTTAAGGAGTAAACCACGGATATGATAACAGTGAACTTTGACTGGTTCTGGTTATATGAGATCAACAAATAATTTTAGTAGTGTTACGGATTAAACCACGGATATGATAACACTGAACTTTGACTGGTTCTAGTTATATGAGATCAACAAATAATTTTAGTAGTATTAAGGAGTAAACCACGTATATGATAACACTAAACTTTGACTGGTTTTGGTTATATGAGATCAACAAATAATTTTAGTAGTGTTAAGGAGAAAACCACGGATATGATAACACTGAACTTTGACTGGTTCTGGTTATATGAGATAAACAAATAATTTTGGTAGTGTTAAGGAGTAAACCACGGATATGATAACAGTGAACTTTGACTGGTTCAGGTTATATGAGATCAACAAATAATTTTAGTAGTGTTAAGGAGTGAACCACGAATATGATAACACTGAACTTTGACTGGTTCTGGTTATATGAAATCAACCAATAAATTTGATAGTGTTACGGAGTAAACCACGGATATGATAACACTGAACTTTGATTTGTTTTGTTTATATGAGATCAACAAATAATTTTGGTAGTGTTAAGGAGTAAACCACGGAAATGATAACACTAAACTTTGACTGGTTTTGGTTATATGAGATCAACCAATAATTTTGCTAGTGTTAAGGAGTAAACCACGGAAATGATAACACTGAACTTTGACTGGTTCTGGTTATATGAAATCAACAAATAATTTTGGTAGTGTTAAGGAGTAAACCACGGATATGATAACACTGCACTTTGACTGGTTCTGGTTATATGAGATCAACAAATAATTTTAGTAGTGTTACGGATTAAACCACGGATATGATAACACTGAACTTTGACTGGTTCTGGTTATATAAGATCAACAAATAATTTTAGTAGTGTTAAGGAGTAAACCACGGATATGATAACACTAAACTTTGACTGGTTTTGGTTATATGAGATCAACAAATAATTTTGTTAGTGTTAAGGAGTAAACCACGGAAATGATAACACTGAACTTTGACTGGTTCTGGTTATATGAAATCAACAAATAATTTTAGTAGTGTTAAGGAGTAAACCACGGATATGATAACACTAAACTTTGACTGGTTCTGGTTATATGAGATCAACCAATAATTTTGGTAGTGTTAAGGAGTAAACCACGGATATGATAACAGTGAACTTTGATTGGTTCTGGTTATATGAGATCAAAAAATAATTTTAGTAGTGTTAAGGAGTAAACCACGGATATGATAACACTGAACTTTGACTGGTTCTGGTTATATGAGATCAACAACTAATTTTGGTAGTGTTAAGGAGTAAACCACGAATATGATAACACTAAACTTTGACTGGTTCTGGTTATATGAGATCAACTGGGAGAACGTGGAATTTAAAAGAAATTTACTTTGTGTGGACTTGACATGATTTTATGTGAATTTGATAACATAACTTTGACGAACGCTCGATAACCTCAGTTCCAGAAAGCTGTTTAAAATAGTCACTTTATTGAAGTTTAAAGTAGATGTATTTTTTACCTTTATCAGAAATTCAATTGAGTATTTATTTTACAACATATGAGTCATAAGAATACCTTGAAAACAAAAAAGTGGAAAAATATTATACCACGAAAAATGGCTACTGTAAACAGATGTTTTTAAAATCTCAACGTTACTAAACTCATCAGAGAGAGGGCGCTCCTGCCCGATTTCTTGTCAATTTAAAACATATAGTTTTTTCAATTTTAGTTTTTGATTTGATCTCTTCACAGAAGTTTTTATTTGATTTTACAATAATAAAACCCGAATGTAAACACTTTAAAAGTTTTTACAATTTTTACTGAATAATGAAGCATCAGGAACACGTGAAAAAATATCATAAAACTGATTGCTAGAATACAGAAGTAACCAATCAAGTGATCTAGCTAAACTAACAACACTGAACAAGCAATCCAATTAAACTAACAACACTGAACAAGTGATCTAACTAAACTAACAACACTGAACAAGTGATCTAACTAAACTAACAACAATGAACAAGTGATCTAACTAAACTAACAACACTGAACAAGTAATCTAACTAAAGTAACAACACTGAACAAGTGATCTAAGTAAACTAACAACACTGAACAAGTGATCTAACTGAACTAACAACACTGAACAAGTGATCTAACTAAACTAACAACACTGGACAAGTGATCTAACTAAACTAACAACACTGCACAAATAAGCACTCGAGAAAGTACATATAGACAATAAAACAATTATAAAGAATAGCCACATTGGGCTATCTGCTGAGCCCACCGAGGGGAATCGATCCCCTGATTTTAGTATTGTAAATCCGTAGACCTATCGCCGTACTATCTGGAGCTATAAAGAAGAAAGCAACAATAATCAACCAATCACAGAAACACATAACAAAAAAACTGCTCTACAGCCGACCAATCAATAAAATTGGTACACAAGTGACCGAACAATCAACCAATCACACGAACACGTACCAACAGTTCTACAGACAACCAATCAATCGATGTGGTAGACATGTAACAAAACAACTAACCAATCAAGGAAACACATAAAGAAATGTTATAAAGCCGACCAATCATTTAAACGAGGTCATAAGTAACAGAACAATCAACCAATCACAGGAACACATAGCATGTCACTGAGACGACTTCTTTCATTTTCCCATCACCCCCGACTATAACTGACTACGCCTTCATTTTATATTCACCAAATGATCATAACAGAAATAAGATAATTGATTTCAAGACAACTGCTATATACTACATATCCAAAAATTATCTTATTGCTGTTTTATAGATATTATTGATATTTATCTCTTCATTAGCTATATTTGCAGCAGGTCTTTTCTATCTCTTTCATCAGTTACTGATGTTTGTTGTTTGTTTTTGCTGCCATATTGTTTCTCTGTCAATGGAGTTTTTAAGTATTATTCTTTTAATTAATTGTAGACATGTCGAGTCATTCTCGTTTCAATGGTCTTCAATATATTTCTCCTAAAAGTCCACAACTGATGATGAAATGATCATATACCCACCAGTTTACCTATATTATAATTCTTCCATACACCTCTCTGTGTATTATTATCTTTCCAGATATCAATCCATTTGTTATATATACATATGTATATACATCAGTAAATCACAGTTTGGGTATAAGTAAGACTGACATAGAGACACCACGCACGTTGATCAGGTAAAGTGTATTACAGAAAAGTAGTAACACACCTCAGGAAATATGATAGAAGGATACGGTATTCCCTGTTCTGTCAAGTGTGTAAACTTGAAGGGTCTAGGTCATCAGTTTGCAAGGTCTTAACATAAACAGAGGAATTATGTCGTGAAAAAGTTAAAGTAATTTTCTGAAATACAAGTATTCTATGAAGTGAAAAGCACGCACTATTCTATGAAGTGAAAAGCACGAACATTGTTCTACCTGTAAGTCCTGATGAGAGTGTCCAGTGTCAGCTCCAAATGTATTTCTCAGAAAACAACACTTAGGAAAGGAAACGTTTGCAAGCTACATTGCACATAACAGAAATATTGAAATATGTCTTTCAGCTCTAATGATAAGTCTTTGAATAACTAGCAACAAAATTACAGGTGAACATATAGTACAGCAAGCAAGACATACTCAAGATAAAACAATACTTACATAGTTTCTGTTTAAAAACACATATAACTAAACAATACTTACATGGTTTGTGTTTAAAAACACATATAACTAAACAATACTTACATGGTTTGTGTTTAAAAACACATATAACTAAACAATACTTACATGGTTTGTGTTTAAAGATACATATAATTAAACAATACTTACATGGTTTGTGTTTAAAGATACATATAACTAAACAATACTTACATAGTTTGTGTTTAAAAACACATATAACTAAACTATACTTACATAGTTTCTGTTTAAAAACACATATAACTAAACAATACTTACATAATTTGTGTTTAAAAACACATATAACTAAACAATACTTACATGGTTTGTGTTTAAAAACACATATAACTAAACAATATTTACATGGTTTGTGTTTAAAGATACATATAATTAAACAATACTTACATGGTTTGTGTTTAAAGATACATATAACGGAACAATACTTACATAGTTTGTGTTTGAAGATACATATAACTAAACAATACTTACATAGTTTGTGTTTAAAAACACATTTTACTAAACAATACTTACATGGTTTGTGTTCAAAGATACATATAATTAAACAATACTTACATGGTTTGTGTTTAAAGATACATATAACGGAACAATACTTACGTAGTTTGTGTTTGAAGATACATACAACTAAACAATACTTACATAGTTTGGGATTAAAGATACATATAACTAAAAACACTTACATAGTTTGTGTTTAAAGATAACTTTTAATGACAAGGGCTTCAGGTACTTGTTTATTTAAAGACTGGATGCACATCTACACAGGGTGATTGTTTCTAAACTATTTGTATGGATGTATATATACATGTGGTACCTGTTTCTATACTGGTTGGATGTATATCTAGATAGGGTAACTGTTTCTATAGAGACTTTATGTATATCTAGACAGGGTAGCTGTATCTCTATTGATTGGATGTATATCTAGACAGATTACTTGCTTCTCTATTGATTGGATGTATATCTAGACAAGGTACCTGTTTCTCTATTGATTGGATGTATATCTAGACAGGGTACATGTGTCTCTATTGATTGGATGTATATCTGGACAGGGTACCTGTTTCTCCATTGACTGGATGTATACCTAGACAGGGTACTTGCTTGTCTATTGAATGGATGTATATCTAGACAGGGTACTTGCTTATCTATTGTACGGATGTATATCTAGACAGGGTACTTGCTTCTTTATTGATTGGATGTATATCTAGACAGGGTACTTGCTCGTTTATTGATTGGATGTATATCTAGACAGGGTACCTGTTTCTCTATTGATTGGATGTATATCTGGACAGGGTACTTGTTTATCTATTGAATGGATGTATATCTAGACAGGGTACTTGCTTGTCTATTCAATGGATGTATATCTAGACAGGGTACTTGCTTATCTATTGAATGGATGTATATCTTGACAGGGTACTTGCTTCTTTATTGATTGGATGTATATCTAGACAAAGTACTTGCTTCTCTATTGATTAGATGTATATCTAGACAGGGTACTTGCTTGTCTATTGAATGGATGTATATCTAAACAAGGTACTTGCTTCTTTATTGATTGGATGTATATCTAGATAGGGTACTTGTTTCTCTATTGATTGGATGTATATCTAGACAGGGTACTTGCTTGTCTAGTGAATGGATGTATATCTAGAGAGAGTACTTGTTTCTCTATTGATTGGATGTATATCTAGACAGGTTACTTGCTTCTCTATTGATTGGATGTATATCTAAACAGGGTACCTGTTTCTCTATTGATTGGAAGTATATCTAGACAGGGTACGTGCTTCTCTATTGATTGGATGTATATCTAGACAGATTACTTGCTTCTCTATTGATTGGATGTATATCTAGACAGGGTACCTGTTTCTCTATTGATTGGATGTATATCTAGACAGGGTACCTGTTTCTCTATTGATTGGATGTATATCTAGACAGGGTACTTGCTTGTTTATTGATTGGATGTATATCTAGACAGGGTACCTGTTTCTCTATTGATTGGATGTATATCTAGACAGGGTACCTGTTTCTCTATTGATTGGATGTATATCTAGACAGGGTACCTGTTTATCTATTGATTGGATGTATATCTAGACAGGGTAGCTGTATCTCTATTGATTGGATGTATATCTAGACAGATTACTTGCTTCTCTATTGATTGGATGTATATCTAGACAGGGTACCTGTTTCTCTATTGATTGGATGTATATCTAGACAGGGTACATGTTTCTCTATTGATTGGATGTATATCTGGACAGGGTACCTGTTTCTCCATTGACTGGATGTATACCTAGACAGGGTACTTGCTTGTCTATTGAATGGATGTATATCTAGACAGGGTACTTGCTAATCTATTGTACGGATGTATATCTAGACAGGGTACTTGCTTCTTTATTGATTGGATGTATATCTAGACAGGGTACTTGCTCGTTTATTGATTGGATGTATATCTAGACAGGGTACCTGTTTCTCTATTGATTGGATGTATATCTGGACAGGGTACTTGTTTATCTATTGAATGGATGTATATCTAGACAGGGTACTTGCTTGTCTATTCAATGGATGTATATCTAGACAGGGTACTTGCTTATCTATTGAATGGATGTATATCTAGACAGGGTACTTGCTTATCTATTGTATGGATGTATATCTAGACAGGGTACTTGCTTCTTTATTGATTGGATGTATATCTAGACAGGGTACTTGCTCGTTTATTGATTGGATGTATATCTAGACAGGGTACTTACTTGTCTATTGAATGGATGTATATCTAGACAGGGTACTTGCTTATCTATTGAATGGATGTATATCTTGACAGGGTACTTGCTTATCTATTGAATGGATGTATATCTTGATAGGGTACTTGCTTCTTTATTGCTTGGATGTATATCTAGACAGGGTACTTGCTTCTCTATTGATTAGATGTATATCTAGACAGGGTACTTGCTTGTCTATTGAATGGATGTATATCTAAACAAGGTACTTGCTTCTTTATTGATTGGATGTATATCTAGATAGGGTACTTGTTTCTCTATTGATTGGATGTATATCTAGACAGGGTACTTGCTTGTCTATTGAATGGATGTATATCTAGAGAGGGTACTTGTTTCTCTATTGATTGGATGTATATCTAGACAGGTTACTTGCTTCTCTATTGATTGGATGTATATCTAAAGAGGGTACCTGTTTCTCTATTGATTGGATGTATATCTAGACAGGGTACCTGTTTCTCTATTGATTGGATGTATATCTAGACAGGGTACGTGCTTCTCTATTGATTGGATGTATATCTAGACAGATTACTTGCTTCTCTATTGATTGGAAGTATATCTAGACAGATTACTTGCTTCTCTATTGATTGGATGTATATCTAGACAGGGTACCTGTTTCTCTATTGATTGGATGTATATCTAGACAGGGTACCTGTTTCTCTATTGATTGGATGTATATCTAGACAGGGTACCTGTTTCTCTATTGATTGGATGTATATCTAGACAGGGTACTTGCTTTTCCATTGATTGGATGTATATTTATACAGGGTACCTGTTTCTCCATTGATTGGATGTATATCTAGACAAATTACTTGCTTCTCTATTGATTGGATGTATATCTAGACAGGGTACATGTTTTTCTATTGATTAGATGTATATCTGGACAGGGTACCTGTTTCTCCATTGACTGGATGTATACCTAGACAGGGTACTTGCTTGTCTATTGAATGGATGTATATCTAGACAGGATACTTGCTTATCTATTGTATGGATGTATATCTAGACAGGGTACTTGCTTCTTTATTGTTTGGATGTATATCTAGACAGGGTACTTGCTCGTTTATTGATTGGATGTATATCTAGACAGGGTACCTGTTTCTCTATTGATTGGATGTATATCTAGACAGGGTACTTGCTTATCTATTGAATGGATGTATATCTAGACAGGGTACTTGCTTCTTCTTTGATTAGATGTATATCTAGACAGGGTACTTGCTTGTCTATTGAATGGATGTATATCTAAACAAGGTACTTGCTTCTTTATTGATTGGATGTATATCTAGAGAGGGTACTTGTTTTTCTATTGATTGGATGTATATCTATACAGGGTACGTGCTTTTCTATTGATTGGATGTATATCTAGACAGGGTATTTGTTTCTCCATTGATTGGATGTATATCTAAACAGGGTACCTGTTTCTCTATTGATTGGATGTATATCTAGACAGGTTACTTGCTTCTCTATTGATTGGATGTATATCTAGACAGGGTACCTGTTTCTCTATTGATTGGATGTATATCTAGACAGGGTACGTGCTTCTCTATTGATTGGATGTATATCTAGACAGATTACTTGCTTCTCTATTGATTGGAAGTATATCTAGACAGATTACTTGCTTCTCTATTGATTGGATGTATATCTAGACAGGGTACCTGTTTCTCTATTGATTGGATGTATATCTAGACAGGGTACCTGTTTCTCTATTGATTGGATGTATATCTAGACAGGGTACCTGTTTCTCTATTGATTGGATGTATATTTAGACAGGGTACCTGTTTCTCCATTGATTGGATGTATATCTAGACAAGGTACTTGCTTCTTTATTGTTTGGATGTATATCTAGACAGGGTACTTGCTCGTTTATTGATTGGATGTATATCTAGACAGGGTACCTGTTTCTCTATTGATTGGATGTATATCTGGACAGGGTACTTGTTTATCTATTGAATGGATGTATATCTAGACAGGGTACTTGCTTATCTATTGAATGGATGTATATCTAGACAGGGTACTTGCTTCTTCTTTGATTAGATGTATATCTAAACAAGGTACTTGCTTCTTTATTGATTGGATGTATATCTAGAGAGGGTACTTGTTTCTCTATTGATTGGATGTATATCTATACAGGGTACGTGCTTTTCTATTGATTGGATGTATATCTAGACAGGGTATTTGTTTCTCTATTGATTGGATGTATATCTAGACAGGTTACTTGCTTCTCTATTGATAGGATGTATATCTAGACAGGGTACCTGTTTCTCTATTGATTGGATGTATATCTAGACAGGGTACCTGTTTCTCTATTGATTGGATGTATATCTAGACAGGGTACCTGTTTCTCCATTGATTGGATGTATATCTAGACAGGGTACTTGCTTGTTTATTGATTGTATGTATATCTAGACAGGGTACCTGTTTCTCTATTGATTGGATGTATATCTAGACAGGGTACTTGCTTCTCTATTGATTGGATGTGTATTTAGACAGGGTGCCTGTTTATCTATTGATTGGATGTATATCTAGACAGGGTACTTGCTTCTCTATTGATTGAATGTATGTCTAGACAGAGTACTTGCTTCTCAATTGATTGGATGTATGTCTAGACAGGGTACATGCTTGTCTATTGATTGGATGTACATCTAGACAGGGTACTTGTTTCTCTATTGATTGGATGTATATCTAGACAGGGTACATGCTTGTCTATTGATTGGATGTATAACTAGACAGGGTACTTGCTTCTCTATTGATTGAATGTGTATATAGAGAAGGTACCTGTATCTCTAATTATGCTATGGGTCAGTCATGCCTAAGTGGTCATCGTTCTAGGTGACACCAAGCGTTCAGATTCGTTTCAAATCATCGTAAAGTCGTGCTCTACACGTGAGAGTAGTGGATGTAAACCATAAGATTCAGTCCAGTTTCACTGTTCAATTACAGTAACCCCAAAGTAGACGGTGGATGTTATTGACCAGCTACAATTTGTATAGTCTATGCGTTTGAAATGACGGACGGCTATGCAAAGATAACCCTTTGGTAGCTTCCTGCGAATATTTAAAGACAGATATATTTGTACAACACTCATATTGTGGTTTATATGTATATATATTTTATTTATTTCCACGACATGTTATACTTTACTTGAATTATGTTTTGTGGAACGTAAGGTGAAATGTTTTAACAGTTTGAACCTTTGGCAAAAACTACTTTACGTAAGGAAGTTTAAGGTCTTTTAAATTTATAATTTAGTGTTAAATGTTAAACACCGTGATAAGACACTTTGTACCCGAGTGTTATTTCTGTGGTTTACTATTAACACAGTAATATTGAAATGTTTAAATAGTAGCAATGACAGTATATTCAGCTGCCAAGTAACTCATCTGTTTAACTAGTAACATTGGAAATATGGTAAGTTGCTTAGTAACACATCTGTTTAACTAGTAACATTGGAAATATGGTAAGTTGCTTAGTAACTCATCTGTTTAACTAGTAACATTGGAAATATGGTAAGTTGCTTAGTAACACATCTGTTTAACTAGTAACATTGGAAATATGGTAAGTTGCTTAGTAACACATCTGTTTAACTTGTAACATTGGAAATATGGTAAGTTGCTTAGTAACATATTTCTTTAACTAGTAACAATGAACATATAGTAAGTTGCTTAGTTACACATTTGTTTAACTAGTAACAATGAAAATATAGTAAGTTGCTTAGTAACACATTTGTTTAACTGGTAACAATGAAAATATAGTAAGTTGCTTAGTAACACATTTGTCTAACTAGTAACAATGAACATATAGTTAGTTGCTTAGTAACACATTTGTTTAACTAGTAACAATAAACATATAGTAAGTTTCTTAGTAACACATTTGTTTAACTAGTAACAATGAAAATATAGTAAGTTGCTTAGTAACACATTTGTTTAACTAGTAACAATGAACATATAGTAAGTTGCTTAGTAACACATTTGTTTAACTAGTAACAATGAACATATAGTAAGTTGCTTAGTAACACATTTGTTTAACTGGTAACAATGAACATATAGTAAGTTGCTTAGTAACACATTTGTTTAACTAGTAACAATAAACATATAGTAAGTAGCTTAGTAACACATTTGTTTAACTAGTAACATTGAACATGTAGTAAGTTGCTTAGTAACACATTTGTTTAACTAGTAACATTGAACATGTAGTAAGTTGCTTAGTAACACATTTGTTTAACTAGTAACAATGACAGTGTAGTTAGTTCTCAATTAATGCAGTGATGTCAGAGTTTTAACCCTAAAATGAAGGACTCTTTTATACTACAAAATTAGTTATTTTTCTTTAATTACACATTAAACGTTTCCTGTTAGAACTTCTACTAAAACAAATATTCTTAAGGTTTGTACTACCAGCGAATGTTTGTGTTTTAATGGACAGCACCTGAATAAGATGGAACTAAAAAGGTCGAGGATCGAGTTAATGAACTATGTGGTGATTCCATGTTCTGTGCTGGTAGCCGTCCCTAATTGGGTGGTAAGAAACCAGAAGGTGGAAAGCCAGTGACTTACACCCATTGACAACTCTTCTACTACTGTTTTACCGACGAATAATGGGACAGAGTGTCACATCACAAATGAATTGAGCCCACAACCTTAGCCAAGGCCATTCCAGGTTGATTAGTACTAACAAAGTGACCTATATTTATAAACTTGTGATATAATAGTAAGTGTATGTTGTTTCCATTATATTTTATTTGTAACAGGGACACTATATTTAAACAGTATATGAAAGGTAATCTTGAGACAAGCTATTTAATTATGATGGTTTGACATTTTCAGTTTATCCAGAAAAATTAATTTCTGGGAAAGTTCGTGATTCGACGGAGAGGTGTAGGTAAAAAAAACAAAAAACAAAACAAAAAACTTTAGCAACAAACGATGTGACGTTATACTAGTTTACCTTCAAACAATGATGTGACGTCACATTAGTTTACCTTTCAACAATGTGACGTTATACTAGTTTACCTTCAAACAATGATGTGATATTACATTAGTTTAACTTTCAACAATGTGACGTTATAACAGTTAACTTCAAACAATGATGTGATGTTACATTAGTTTAACTTTCAACAATGTGACGTTATAACAGTTAACTTCAAACAATGATGTGATGTTACATTAGTTTAACTTTCAACAATGTGACGTTATAACAGTTAACTTCAAACAATGATGTGATGTTACATCAGTTTACCTTTCAACAATGTGACGTTATACTAGTTTACCTTCAAACAATGTAACGTTACACTAGATTACCCTCCAATAATGTGACGTTATTCTAGTTTACTTTCAAACAATGTGACGTTACACTAGATTACCCTCAAATAATGTGATATTGTTCTAGTTTACCTTCAAACAATGTGACGATACACTAGATTACCCTCAAATAATGTGATATTGTACTAGTTTACCTTCAAACAATGTGACGATACACTGGATTACCCTCAAATAATGTGACATTGTACTAGTTTACCTTCAAACAATGTGACGATACACTAGATTACCCTCAAATAATGTGATATTGTACTAGTTTACCTTCAAACAATGTGACGATACACTGGATTACCCTCAAATAATGTGACATTGTACTAGTTTACCTTCAAACAATGTGACGATACACTAGATTACCCTCAAATAATGTGATATTGTACTAGTTTACCTTCAAACAATGTGACGTTACACTAGATTACCCTCCAATAATGTGACGTTATTCTAGTTTACTTTCAAACAATGTGACGTTACACTAGATTACCCTCAAATAATGTGATATTGTTCTAGTTTACCTTCAAACAATGTAACGATACACTGGATTACCCTCAAATAATGTGACATTGTACTAGTTTACCTTCAAACAATGTGACGATACACTGGATTACCCTCAAATAATGTGACATTGTACTAGTTTACCTTCAAACAATGTGACGATACACTAGATTACCCTCAAATAATGTGATATTGTACTAGTTTACCTTCAAACAATGTGACGATACACTGGATTACCCTCAAATAATGTGACATTGTACTAGTTTACCTTCAAACAATGTGACGATACACTAGATTACCCTCAAATAATGTGATATTGTACTAGTTTACCTTCAAACAATGTGACGTTACACTAGATTACCCTCCAATAATGTGACGTTATTCTAGTTTACTTTCAAACAATGTGACGTTACACTAGATTACCCTCAAATAATGTGATATTGTTCTAGTTTACCTTCAAACAATGTGACGATACACTAGATTACCCTCAAATAATGTGATATTGTACTAGTTTACCTTCAAACAATGTGACGATACACTGGATTACCCTCAAATAATGTGACATTGTACTAGTTTACCTTCAAACAATGTGACGATACACTAGATTACCCTCAAATAATGTGATATTGTTCTAGTTTACCTTCAAACAATGTGACGATACACTGGATTACCCTCAAATAATGTGACATTGTACTAGTTTACCTTCAAACAATGTGACGATACACTAGATTACCCTCAAATAATGTGATATTGTACCAGTTTACTTTCAAACAATGTGACGATACACTGGATTACCCTCAAATAATGTGACATTGTACTAGTTTACCTTCAAACAATGTGACGATACACTAGATTACCCTCAAATAATGTGATATTGTTCTAGTTTACCTTCAAACAATGTGACGATACACTGGATTACCCTCAAATAATGTGACATTGTACTAGTTTACCTTCAAACAATGTGACGATACACTGGATTACCCTCAAATAATGTGACATTGTACTAGTTTACCTTCAAACAATGTGACGATACACTGGATTACCCTCAAATAATGTGATATTGTTCTAGTTTACCTTCAAACTATGTGACGTTACACTGGATTACCTTCCAATAATTTGACATTGTACTAGTTTACCTTCAAACAATGTGACGATACACTGGATTACCCTCAAATAATGTGATATTGTACTAGTTTACCTTCAAACTATGTGACGTTACAATGATTTTACCAGAAACATTCTGATTCTTTACTAGTGTATCTATTATGTTGTTGTTGTTTACCTTGTAACTTAGTAAAATTATAGTTGTTTATAGAGTAATACGGTAAAATTATTGTTGTATACCTAGTTAGATGATGACATTTTTTTATATAATAATATGGTTGCATGTTGTTCTTTATATAGTAATATGGTGACATTGTGGTTTTTGCGAAGTTGTGTGGTGATTTTATATTTGTTTAGATAGTTACATAGTGTCGTTGTGATAGTTTACCTTGTAGTTTGGTAAAATTGTACTTGTTTAACAAAGAGCCTGGTGACACTGTGGTGGTTTATGTAGTAACATAGTAACATTATAATTATTTATATAGTAACATGGTGACACTATATTTCTTTATATAGTAACGTGGTGACATTGTGGTTGTTTACTTAGTAACCTGGTGACTTTGTAGTTGTTTATATAGTAACGTGGTAACATTATTGTTGTTTACCTAGTAATCAGGTGACATTGTGGTTGTTTTTGTACCAACCTGGTAACATTATGTTTTTAATAAAGTAACATGGTGACATTTTGGTCAATTACGAAGTAGCCTGGTGACATCATAGTTGTTTAGATAGTTGCATTGTGTCGTTGTAGTAATTAACCTAGTAACCAGGTGGCATTGTGCTTATTTAACAAGCAACCTGATGACACGGTGGTGGTTTATGTAGTAACATGGTGATTATGCACAAAGATCATGGGTATATTAAAGTGATTTTCCTGTTTCAACACAAGAAATGTATCATTTTATATTTTGCTGTTACACCTTATCCACCCTGAATATCTGAATTTAAGACTTTTGTCATTAAACATCAACATCTGTGTTGCTTAGGTAAAGGATTGTGTTTTACAAGTTTCTCTTTCCTAGCAAGTGTTAACAAAGGTTCACAGATTTTTGAGTACAAATTAATTAACGAAGAAGAAACACAAGTTCACAAAATATGAACTTGATTACCATCAGTAGTTTCGATGAACCCCACCGTCATTTTGAATAGTTAAAGCAAGCATTTTAAACATAAAAAAATCATACAAAAGACATTCATTATCTGAAGGAAACATGTAAGTAAAAATATATATAATTTATATCTTTTTCTCAGGCAAAAAGAGAAAGTTATATTTTTGTTTCCTGGTGTGTTTTGAAATTATTTTTTTCTTCAATTTAAGATTCTTTTAAGTCTTGGTGACTCTGACTTTGGGAGTAGATTGTTTTTTAATACGTTACAATATATATTTATATATTTTAGTTTTGAAAAGAGGGAAGTATTGTTACATTCACATGCCTATCTGCAGGAGAGAAGTATTGTTAAATTCACTTGCCTATCTGCAGGAGAGAAGTATTGTTACATTCACATGCCTATCTGCAGGTTTCTATCTCTGTTCTGTACATATATTGACAAACTAACACTCAGTTATAGTATCTTTATTTTAATGAGGATATAAATGTTCCTCAAAAAATGAGAAATACACACGGAGGTTCATGCCCACTTACAAGTTGTATCAGTAAACAGTTACTACTTCTATCAGCAAGTAGTTCATGACCACTCACAAGTTGTATCAGTAAACAGTTACTATTTCTATCAGTAAACAGTTACAACTTCTATCAGTAAGTAGTTCATGACCACTCACAAGTTGTATCAGTAAACAGTTACAACTTCTATCAGTAAGTAGTTCATGACCACTCACAAGTTGTATCAGTAAACAGTTACTACTTCTATCAGTAAACAGTTACAACTTCTATCAGTAAGTAGTTCATGACCACTCACAAGTTGTATCGGTAAACAGTTACTACTTCTATCAGTAAACAGTTACTACTTCTATCAGCAAGTAGTTCATGACCACTCACAAGTTGTATCAGTAAACAGTTACTATTTCTATCAGTAAACAGTTACAACTTCTATCAGTAAGTAGTTCATGACCACTCACAAGTTGTATCAGTAAACAGTTACAACTTCTATCAGTAAGTAGTTCATGACCACTCACAAGTTGTATCAGTAAACAGTTACTACTTCTATCAGTAAACAGTTACAACTTCTATCAGTAAGTAGTTCATGACCACTCACAAGTTGTATCGGTAAACAGTTACTACTTCTATCAGTAAACAGTTACTACTTCTATCAGTAAGTAGTTCATGACCACTTACAAGTTGTATCAGTAAACAGATACTACTTCTATCAGTAAACAGTTACTACTTCTAACAGTAAACAGTTACTACTTCTATCAGTAAACAGTTACTACTAGTATCAAGAGTTCATTAAACAGATAAAACAGTTACTACTTGTATCACTAGTTCATTAAACAGTTGCTACTTGTATCAGGATTCCATTAAGCAGATAATAGTTGCAATGGGTGTTTGGTAAACAGTTACTGGTTGTATTCCTTGTGTAAAAGACACATGAGGATTCTAAGAGTTTGTAGAACAGTTACTTGCTGGATAAATTAGTTTGTTATACCATGTTTTCATTACATGAAACTACAGTTCTTATATTGATGTAGGTATAGTAGGAAATCTTGGGCCACAAGGTACAGTTATTGTATTGCTGTAACTATAATGTACATATATTAGGAAATCTTGGGCCACAAGGCACAGTTATTGTATTGCTGTAATTATAATGTACATATATTAGGAAATATTGGGCCAAATACAAGGTAAGTTATTGTATTGATGTAATTATAATGTACATATATTAGGAAATCTTGGGCCACAAGGTACAGTTATTGTATTGATGTAATTATAATGTACATATATTAGGAAATCTTGGGCCACAAGGCACAGTTATTGTATTGATGTAATTATAATGTACATATATTAGGAAATATTGAGCCACACGGCACAGTTATTTTATTGATGTAATTATAATGTACATATATTAGGAATTCTTGGGCCACAAGGTACAGTTACTGTATTGATGTAATTATAATGTACATATATTAGGAATTCTTGGGCCACAAGGTACAGTTATTGTATTGATGTAATTATAATGTACATATTTTAGGAAATATTGGGCCACAAGGTACAGTTATTGTATTGATGTAATTATAATGTATAAATATTATGAATTCTTGGGCCACAAGGTACAGTTATTGTATTGATGTAATTATAATGTACATATATTAGGAATTCTTGGGCCACAAGGTACAGTTATTGTATTGATGTAGGTGCAATGGGAAATCATGGTAGCAGATTTGTTCTAAATCTGTAGTGGAAGAAAGGACACAGAATTATATTCTTCTTACCAAGACTTATGAGAATCTCTCTCGTTTACCGATATAAGTTTATAGTTAAAGTAGATATCTGTCTGAAGGTTTTTAACAACAGCACAAAATGTATCACAGGTTTTCTCTTTGCTTGTGTTCAGCCAAACATCGAAAAACTGTGTTAGAAAGAAACACCCAGGTTTACTGCATCTGTTGTGTGAGTCGAAATGAAAGATAGATACAGCTTATATAGTTATTTAGATTAAGAAACTCAGACTCAAATGAGATAAACAATCCTGGAATTTTGACAAGACGAACCTATATCGACAACTTTATCAGGTATTTATAATTTCTTTATTTTTTGAGACTCCTACAAATTACGGAGATTTTGAAAATGATGGATAGAAATACTTCAGAAATCGTTTTGCTGCTTTAGTTATATTTCATACGGTGAAGATTCCTTGTTCGGAACTCGTTTGGAACGCTTCCAGTCTCATTACTTCGGCTGGCAAAAAGTAATTCAAACTGAAACTCCAGCATGTGCATCATATCTAAACTAAACATGAAACGGATCTGAACATTATAGATGTAAGCGTTTTCGAACATCAACGGTGAAAGGAAATCTTTTAATCTTAAATACATTTTATTATTGAGCAGTTGTCGCGAGGATGTTTTAAAGACATTGTTGTGGGGGCCACCCTTATTGTTACACACCCTGTTATATTGTGTTGAGTAAAATAATGATAAACTTTGAAACAACACAGCGATCTCTGGAGGCCACATTAGGAAACAGATCTGAAGTGCTCTAAGAAACTGAATAATACATCGATGTAATTTCAAGATTTCTTCGAAACCTATTAAGTAAATCATCTGGAATTGAAACAAATGGCTTATTTGACAGCACATTTTCTGTTTCTACATCTGAACAAGTACAGCTTATAGTGGTTTCACACAGATCCCAGAACCGTTGTTTCAACACAACAGAAGGAAATACAACAGTAACAATTTAGGAAAAACTGTTACAAATATTTTTGTAAACGTTACCGTTTTGTTTACTGTTTTCCATCGCTTTTTCCAATAAAACAATAATACAAATATGTTCACTTGAAAATCAGGTACGTTTTTACACTACAGTTTACTGTCAACGCACAGGTGTCACTTGTTAAGTCTAACTGGTTCTTATAAAGGTTACAAACGTTTTAATATATATTATACTACAACTCGCTTCAATCTCGTCAATTTATAAACAGTAATGACGAGAAATTCACCTGAAGTAAAAATATATCTCAGGACGACTGGTACTAACTGGTACTAACACTTAGAGCAAAGAACAACGTATTGACCTTCTAAGTTCATCTTCAGGTTAACAAAGAGAGAGTTTACAAATGACCGTTGCCGGGAACATGTCTTAGGGACGAGAGGGTAAACGGGTACCAATTCTTTTAATTTGTTTAAACATCGGACAAACTGTTGGTAGTACCCATTGTTTTAGTTTGTTTAAACATCGGACAAACTATTGGTAGTACCCATTGTTTAGTTTGTTTAAACATCGGACAAACTGTTGGTAGTACCCATTGTTTAGTTTGTTTAAACATCGGACAAACTGTTGGTAGTACCCATTGTTTAGTTTGTTTAAACATCGGACAAACTGTTGGTAGTACCCATTGTTTTAGATTGTTTAAACATTGGACAAACTGTTGGTAGTACCCATTGTTTTAGTTTGTTTAAACATCGGACAAACTGTTGGTAGTACCCATTGTTTTAGTTTGTTTAAACATCGGACAAACTGTTGGTGGTACCCATTGTTTTAGTTTGTTTAAACATCGGACAAACTGTTGGTAGTACCCATTGTTTAGTTTGTTTAAACATCGGACAAACTGTTGGTAGTACCCATTGTTTTAGTTTGTTTAAACATCGGACAAACTGTTGGTAGTACCCATTGTTTTAGTTTGTTTGAACAGCAAACGTACAATTAGAAGTATCTATTGTTTCAGTTTGTTTAAACTGTAGACGTACAATTAGTAGTATCCATTGTTTTAGTTTGTTTAAACAGCAGTCGTACAATTAGCAGTACCCATTGTTTTAATTTATTGAAACAGCAGACGTATAGTTATTAGTACCCATTGTTTTAGTTTCTTTAAACAACAGACGTACAGTTTGTAGTACCCATTATTTTAGTTTCTATAAACAACAGACGTACAATTTGTAGTACCCATTGTTTTAGTTTGTGTAAACAACAGACATACAGTTTGTAGCACCCATTGTTTTAGTTTGTGTAAACAACAGACATACAGTTTGTAGTACCCATTGTTTTAGTTTGTGTAAACAACAGACATACAGTTTGTAGTACCCCTTATTTAAGTTTCTTTAAACAACAGACGTAAAATTTGTAGTACCCATTGTTTTAGTTTCTTTAAACAACAGACTACAGTTTGTATTACCCATTATTTTAGTTGGTTTAAACAGCAGACGTACAATTAGTAGTATCCATTGTTTTAGTTTCTTTAAACCTCATGTGTTCTTTACGAGTTACACGTTGCTTCAATTTGTTTAAATCGAATTGGATACTTTCTTCCTTTAATGGTTTTATGTGTTCACGTATGAATATGTATGTATGTAGGTAGACAGTGGATTCGGTATAAGTGTTGAGTTACAAGCAACAGTCTGAAGTGATTAGTTGGTGATGGATCCTTTGTATTTGAAACACGTTTTGGAACCGATAAAGTAATTTCCAGTTTAAACGAAAACACTCTCCTTCGTTATCACGTTTTTAGGTATTTTTTTCTACTCTGTTGATATTGAACGATTCTAATGGCATGATCATTACACTTGATAAGTTAAAGCCATAAAACATTCAATTTGAAGTCGAACGTAATCTAGAGATATAGACTTTTCTGTTTTGTTTTTTCACTTTCTGTACGAAGCTACTCGACCCTAATTGACAAATTATAGATTAGAGAAAAGAATGTTAGTCAACATCACTGCCCGCCAACTGTTACATACTTCTTTATAAATTAATAGCAGGAAATTTAAGGTTAACCAACACATTGTAACCCCAATACGAGTGAGGGGGCATTTATCTTTCGTAACAGGATTCGAACTTATGACTTGCATACTGCGAACACAACGCTCTAACGATGAACCATGGCAGGCCCTTACTGTTAAAATAAAAACTCGTTTAAATATGAGTTAGATATTCTTTAAACAAAAGAGTTTTGAACAGGAAATCTTTGTTTTAAACGTTGAATTAAAACTTGTATAAAGCGAAATATACTTGAACGTAGTAAGCATGCCTGTTTGTAAATTGATGGATCCAAGGTTCACACACACTTAACACACCGTTATAGATGAGACATTGTATTTGTTTTTTCTGTTAACGTAGTTAGCATGCCTGTTTGTAAATTGATGGATCCAAGGTTCATACACACTTAACACACCGTTATAGATGAGACATTGTATTTGTTTTCCTGTTAACGTAGTTAGCATGCCTGTTTGTAAATTGATGGATCCAAGGTTCACACACACTTAACACACCGTTATAGATGAGACATTGTATTTGTTTTCCTGTTAATGTAGTTAGCATGCCTGTTTGTAAATTGATGGATCTCAGGTTCACACACACTTAACACACCGTTATAGATGAGACATTGTATTTGTTTTCCTGTTAACGTAGTTAGCATGTCTGTTTGTAAATTGATGGATCCAAGGTTCACACACACTTAACACACCGTTATAGATGAGACATTGTATTTGTTTTTTCTGTTAACGTAGTTAGCATGCCTGTTTGTAAATTGATGGATCTCAGGTTCACACACACTTAACACACCGTTATAGATGAGACATTGTATTTGTTTTTCTGGTAACGTAGTTAGCATGTCTGTTTGTAAATTGATGGATCCAAGGTTCACACACACTTAACACACCGTTATTGATGAGACATTGTATTTGTTTTCCTGTTAAAACTAACCGTGACTGTTACTTGGTTGATGTCTGTGGTCAGCATGTCTGGGTCTGAGGTTCGTTAATCTGTTTTATTTGTTGTTCAGATCGAACTAATAAAATATCAAATCTGGTATTACAATACTGACCAACATTTTCATTTTGTTATCCATTTTGTTACACTCACACACCTACATATGATCCAACTTGTACATTCACAAAGATTATTATCTGGATTATATCTTATTCTGTTCAGAGTAATCCGTAGACAGATCCTATAAATAAATTCACTAAAACATGAAATAACTAGAAATGTAATACCTCCCATTTGTAGATGGTCCTGTTCTTTTGTTATTGACTAGAGGAGTGACAGTCAGTAGCACATGACACGACAAGGGTTGAGTTAGTGACAAAAGGAGAGACAATCAGTAGTACACAAAACGACAATGGTTGTGTTTGTGATAAAAGGAGAGACAGTCATTAGCACATAACACGACAATGGTTTTGTTAGAGACCAGAGGAGAGCCAGCTAGAAGCACATGACACAATAACAAGGTTTTCGTCAAAACTTTAAACCGAATAGCAGGACTGATTGTGATTTCTATGACGCACTTACAGATGAATGTACAGAACGTTTCGTATCCCATTCTGAATGGGTCACATATATTCCTCTCCAAGTTCCTTCACTCGTAGCATCTTGGGAATACAAAGCCTGTCGTTGCCTGCCTTATTTCAAACCTACATATGTTTTAAGTCACGTATTTCTATCTTCTTCATCCATACCACAATTTATACCCCAAGTAACTAACTTTCTAACTGCTAATTATAAGTAACTAACTGACTCTATAAGTGCCAGTTTTGCTATGTGGTATGAAGAAACCAGACAATAAAATGGTGATATATGTAATTCAACACAAACCAGATTTACATGACACAAGTCTGGTGATCATGTTTATATATATGTAATTCAACACAAACCAGATTTACATGACACAAGTCTGGTGATCATGTTTATATACATGTAATTCAACACAAACCAGATTTACATGACACAAGTCTGGTGATCATGTTTATATACATGTAATTCAACAGACAGCACAAACCAGACTTACTTGACACAAGTCTGGTGATCATGTTTATATACATGTAATTCAATAGACAACACAAACCAGACTTACTTGACACAAGTCTGGTGATCATGTTTATATACATGTAATTCAACAGACAACACAAACCAGATTTACATGACACAAGTCTGGTGATCATGTTTATATACATGTAATTCAACAGACAACACAAACCAGACTTACTTGACACAAGTCTGGTGATCATGTTTATATACATGTAATTCAATAGACAACACAAACCAGACTTACTTGAAACAAGTCTGGTGATCATGTTTATATACATGTGATTCAACAGACAACACAAACCAGACTTACTTGACACAAGTCTGGTGATCATATTTATATTCTTTGTAATTACACAAAAGTAATGACTACAAGCTTACACACTTTCTTAATTATCAAATTCACTACTTATGTTACAACATTCGTTACTGGTAGTGTACACATATTACATTGTGTTGAGTAGACTAAATTTGACTTGTTTTCACACATTTCGTTACTGGTAGTGTACACCTATTACATTGTGTTGAGTAGACTAAATTTGACTTGTTTTCACACCATTCCTTACTGGTAGTGTACATAAAATACAATGTGTTGAGTGGACTTATTTCGACTTGTTTTCACACCATTCGTTACTGGTAGTGTACACATATTACATTGTGTTGAGTAGACTAAATTTGACTTGTTTTCACACCATTCGTTACTGGTAGTGTACATAAAATACATTGTGTTGAGTGGACTTATTTCGACTTGTTTTCACACCATTCGTTACTGGTAGTGTACATATAAAATATATTGTGTTGAGAAGACTTAATTTGACTTGTTTTTACAACATTCGTTACTGATAGTGTACACATATTACATTGTGTAGAGTAGACTTCGACTTGTTTTTACACCATTTGTTACTGGTAGTGTGCACATATTTTAACTTATAAAATCATAACTTTATGTTTTGTTTGTTGCAACACTCAGAACGAGCAAGTGGCCAGAAATATTATATTTAATCACTGATTGCCTAAGTGAACACAGAGGGTACTCCAGCGACAAATAATGGGATGGATTACAAATTGTAATAGAATATTTAGTTTATCGTTTTTAATATGGTTTATGTGTTGTCTGAAACCCTATTAAAAGTACAAGGTAAAAGGAAAGAACTGTTCCTGAATCCGATAGTGATTCTAGTATTACATAATGACAAAACTTCTTTAATTAAAACGTCATAGAACGATTTATTAACCTCATAATTAGCAAAAAGAAAATTATTTTTTTATCCGAAATGTACAAAAATATATTTTATTATTCTGATGATCTATCACAAACTCCACCAAAAGTGAAATTATAAGAAATAAAAAAAACACAGATAAGGAGTTGAGTTAAACACATATTATTCCACACAGATAAGGAGTTGAGTTAAACACATATTATTCCACACAGATAAGGAGTTGAGTTAAACACATATTATTCCACACAGATAAGGAGTTGAGTTAAACAAGTTATTCCTTTTACCTTTCTTCGACGCTCGAAAACTGTCCTGTTTAGGAATGTACTTAATGTCATAAACTAAGCTTGTATTTGGTAGAATTGTTCGATCCTTGTTGATTCGATAAACAGCATACTTGAAAGCTAGTTCTATTGGACTGTTCTTCTGACTGTCAAGAAATAAAGCACCTGCAAAGATGAAAAAAACAACACAATAAGTTGGTAGGTACATACAACAATATAAGAATAAATCAATTGGTACTTAACAACAATGTAAGAAGAAATCGCTAAGTACATATAACAATGTAAGAATAAACCACTAGGTAGTTAACAACAATGTATGAATATATCACCAGGTACTTACAACAATGTATGAATACATCACCAGGTACTTACAACAATGTAAGAAGAAATCAAATGGTACTTAACAACAATGTAAGAATAAATCACTAGGTACTTACAACAATGTAATAATAACTTACTAGGTATTTAACAACAATGTAACAATAAATCACAATGTTCACACAACAATGTAAGAATAAATCAATTGGTACTTAACAGCAATGTAAGAATAAATCAGTAGGTACTTACAACAATGTAATAATAACTCACTAGGTATTTAACAACAATGTAACAATAAATCACAATGTTCATACAACAATGTAAGAATAAATCAATTGGTACTTAACAGCAATGTAAGAATAAACCACTAGGTACTTAACAACAATGTATGAATAAATCACTAGGTACTTACAACAATGTACGAATAAATCAGTAGGTACTTACAACAATGTAAGAATAAATCGCTAGATATATATAACAATGTAAGAATAAATCAGTAGATACTTACAACAATGTAAGAATAAATCAGTAGGTACTTACAACGATGTAAGAATAAATCGCTAGATATGTATAACAATGTAAGAATAAGTCAGTAGGTACTATTTTCATGAATGATTTGTAACTTAAGATATTGATGTATCGCTGGTTCAGATATGTAAATCATGTCAGAATGACATAGAGTGCAAGTAAGAAATTGAAGTAAATTTGAGACAGTAAAGGTAAACTACATAATTAACAGGTCGTTTTGCGTAATTTCTCAAGTGAAAATTTAGTTTTTATTGTAATAACAGAAATAAAGGAGAAATTATTCCTCTAGTCAGTTTGGTTCTATGGTAGTAACTTAACTAGCACTTATGGACTTTAAACAAGAAGAGAATTAATTATATAGCTAGTAAATGAAGTCTGGTAGCTTAGAGTTTGTTTGTTTAGAATTTCGTATAAAGCCACACGAGAACTTTTTGCACTACCCATAACCAATTTAGCAGTGTAAGACTAGAGAAGCGATAGATTTATTATTTACACTTTATATATATTTCTTACTATTAAGATAAAGATAATAATAGGACTTTATCTCCTCTAATCGACAGACATCCTGCATCTTTCTGAATACGTGTTTTAATAACATACATACTTATTACATTAGTCCTTTATATCCATAACCACCAAACAAAATTTATAGTTATTTCTTAGTAATTAGAGTTATATTTCAATCAATGTTTTTAATAACTTCACTTGAACTGCATGACAAAATAAATTTAATAAATTACAAGTGTGATGTGAATTGTGAAAAAAATTACACTACCATTTCATGATAACAGACTAAACAGTATAGGGTAACACATCTAGTTCTGTTATTTTATTACCTGCTTTGGTAAGCTGTTTTAATCTAGACATTTGTTTGGTAGAGGGAGCTAATCATTACGTCATCATCTGGTTGTTACCTGTAATGAGTCTAAAACAAGTAACGAACGATATTTATACCAGTGAAGTGAACTATTGCATCAATGAAATATTCGGTTGAGATGGAATAGTGAGTTAATACTGTTTTTAGTTAATCAGTCAGAGTGCTTGTTATCCATAGGACAGCGACAGAATTCTGCATGAAAGTTTATAAGACAGGCATACGTTGAGATACTGTTTAATAAGTTAGGTTTACAACGTAGCCTGTATTTTAGCAAACGTTGTTGAACAAATATCGTGCTGGGAACTAAACCTTAGATAATATTTTAACAAATAATCCATGAGAATCCTCCTAATAATATAATACTTTATAACAATACAGTTAACTTATAGTATGTATCCCCATATTTCGACCCGAACTGTTACATCTAAGAAAGACGTTTCACCAAAAATGTAAGCCAGAGGGAAAAACATGAAAAACGAACAAGTTTGATTTGTTTTGAATCTCGCCCAAAGTTAAATGAGAGCTATCTGCGCTAGTCGTCCCTAATTTAGCAGTGTAAGACTAGAGGGAAGGCAGCTAGTCATCACCACCCACCGCCAACTCTTGGGTTACTCTTTTACCAACGAATAGTGGGATTGACTGTGACGTTATAATGCCCCCATTTGTATTGACTTGGGTGACAGGAGATTCAAAAGTCATTTAACAAAGTTTAGAATCTTATCGGATAGTCAACGGTGGTTTCACTTAGGGAAAATCCTTCCTTACAAATCTTTTACATTCTTCGCAAATGTCATTGTTTATGTAGATGATGGTAAGGGTGTAGATTTGATGTAACTGGATTTTTAGAAAACATATGACAAGGTGGCACATAAAAGACTTGTTAAATATATATCATTAGGTGTGTGGGATACGTTAATTTATTGGACAGATGAGTGGCTTGAGAGAAGAAAGCATATGGTTGTTACAAATGGAGTTTAATCAAACTGGATTAATGTTACAAGTGGAGTACCTTAGGGTTCTATCTTTGAACCTATGCTCTTTTTGGTTTACGTTAATAACATAAATGAAAGAATGTTCTATAATTATTGAAAGCTGCTGGCGATGTTACGTCCTTGGGTGTTGCAAGCTATAAACAGGATACTGTTGACTAAAAAAATTATTTAAATAATGTATTGAGTTGGATAAATAAAAAGGAGATGGTTTTAACTATAACAAATGGAAGATAGTGCACATGGTTTATAATTTGAATTATAAATACACTTTAGACAGGAATAACTTTAACGGTGTCTAAAAGAAAGAGATATATTGGTGTAATAGTCAATCAGTATCTAATGACACACAAGCACCGGGCTGTTCATACAGGCAGATAAAATAGGATTGTAGGTTATATACACAGCAATATTGAATACAAGTCAATAAAGATACTAATTTCATTGTACAGGTCACTGGTAAGGCCACGTTTGGAGAATTATGTTCAGTCTTGGGCTCCTTACTTCAGTAAAGACATTGCATTGTTGGATACTATTCAGAGAAAGGTTACATGAATGGCTCCTTGGATAGAGAGGTTGTCATATGGGGAGAGACGTAAATCTCTTATACAGTTTTAACTTGAGAAACGAATGAGATGTAAGAGATGGTAAAGAGAATGACAGTGAGATGGATCATATTTAACAGTGAGGAGAATGATAGTCTTGATGCACCATATTAAACAGTAAAGAGAATGATAGTGTTGATGCACCATATTAAACAGTAAAGAGAATGATAGTGTTGATGCACCATATTAAACAGTAAAGAGAATGATAGTGTTGATGCACTATATTAAACAGTAATGAGAATGATAGTGTTGATGGATCATATTAAACAGTAAAGAAAATGACAGTGTTGATGCACCATATTAAACAGTAAAGAGAATGATAGTGTTGATGCACCATATTAAACAGTAAAGAGAATGATAGTGTTGATGCACCATATTAAACAGTAAAGAGAATGATAGTGTTGATGCACCATATTAAACAGTAAAGAGAATGATAGTGTTGATGGATCATATTAAACAGTAAAGAGAATGATAGTGTTGATGCACCATATTAAACAGTAAAGAGAATGATAGTGTTGATGCACCATATTAAACAGTAAAGAGAATGATAGTGTTGATGCACCATATTAAACAGTAAAGAGAATGATAGTGTTGATGGATCATATTAAACAGTAAAGAAAATGATAGTGTTGATGCATCATATTAAACAGTAAAGAGAATGATAGTGTTGATGCACCATATTAAACAGTAAAGAGAACGATAATGTTGATGCACCATATTAAACAGTAAAGAGAATGATAGTGTTAATGCACTATATTAAACAGTAAAGAGAACGATAATGTTGATGCACCATATTAAACAGTAAAGAGAATGATAGTGTTGATGCACCATATTAAACAGTAAAGAGAATGATAGTGTTGATGGATCATATTAAACAGTAAAGAGAATGATAGTGTTGATGCACCATATTAAACAGTAAAGACAATGATAGTGTTGATGGATCATATTAAACAGTAAAGAGAATGATAGTGTTGATGCACCATATTAAACAGTAAAGAGAATGATAGTGTTGATGGATCATATTAAACAGTAAAGAGAATGATAGTGTTGATCGATCATATTAAACAGTAAAGAGAATGATAGTGTTGATGGATCATATTAAACAGTAAATAGAATGATAGTGTTGATGGATCATATCTAACTACACCTACATTACACCTATATCATGACTCTACCAGACACACTATGGATGAAGTGTATCAGAGGATAACGTTTATACTGAATCAGGTGATATGTGAGCTTATCTAAAAACAACAACATAACTTGCATATCATAAGTATGTTGGGTTTATAAACCCCATTTATTTGTACATATAGACTGGTTGATAAGGTTATTAGTTTATTACCTCACTTCATACTGTGTTATTAGTATATGTACCACACACCTAGAGTTATTAGTTTATTACCTCACTTCATACTGGGTTATTAACACATGTATCACACACCTAAAGTGATTCGTTTACTACCTCACTTCATCCTGGGTTATTAACACACGTATCACACACCTAAAGTTATTAGTTTACTACCACACTTCATATTGGGTTATTAACACATGTACCACACATCTAAAGTGATTAGTTTACAACCTCACTTCATTCTGGGTTATTAACACATGTACCACACACCTAAAGTAATTAGTTTACTTTCCCACTTCATACTGGGTTATTAACACATGTATCACACACCTAAAGTGATTAGTTTACTACCTCACTTCACTTCATACTGGGTTATTAACACATGTACCACACACCTAAAGTTATTAGTTTACTACCTCACTTCATACTGGGTTATTAACACATGTACCAAACACCTAAAGTTATTAGTTTACTTCCCCACTTCATACAGGGTTATTAACACATGTACCACACACCTAAAGTTATTAGTTTACTTCCCCACTTCATACAGGGTTATTAACACATGTATCACACACCTAAAGTTATTAGTTTACTACCTCACTTCATACTGAATTATTAACACATGTACCACACACCTAAAGTTATTAGTTTACTTCCCCACTTCATACAGGGTTATTAACACATGTACCACACACCTAAAGTTATTAGTTTACTTCCCCACTTCATTCAGGGTTATTAACACATGTATCACACACCAAAAGTTATTAGTTTACTACCTCACTTTCTATTTACAGCTGGTATTATTAAAACTATTTTCAGTTGGTATTATAAAAACTATTTACAGCTGGTATTATTAAAACTATTTACAGCTGGTATTATTTAATCTATTTACAGCTGGTATTATTTAATCTATTTACAGCTGGTATTATTTAGTCTATTTACAGCTGGTATTATTTGATTTACGCATTTCAACATTTAATTTATCTAATTAAAGTATTAAAATAATTTTGAAGTTTGTAATGTAGGAGGAAGTTCCTGTCTCTAAAAAAAGTTAACATTTTCAATGAAGTTTGTAATGTAGGAGGAAGTTCCTTGTTTGTAATGTAGGAGGAAGTTCCTGTCTCTAAAAGAAAGTTAACATTCTTAATGAAGTTTGTAATGTAGGAGGAAGTTCCTGTCTCTAAAAAAAAAGTTAACATTTTCAATGAAGTTTGTAATGTAGGAGGAAGTTCCTTGTTTGTAATGTAGGAAGAAGTTCCTGTCTCTAAAAGAAAGTTAACATTGTTAATGAAGTTTGTAATGTAGGAGGAAGTTCCTGTCTCTAAAAGAAAGTTAACATTCTTAATGAAGTTTGTAATGTAGGAGGAAGTTCCTGTCTCTAAAAGAAAGTTAACATTTTCAATGAAGTTTGTAATGTAGGAGGAAGTTCCTGTCTCTAAAAGAAAGTTAACATTATTAATGAAGTTTGTAATGTAGGAGGAAATTCCTTGTTTGTTATGTAGGAGGAAGTTCCTGTCTCTAAAAGAAAGTTAACATTCTTAATGAAGTTTGTAATGTAGGAGGAAGTTCTGGTCTCTAAAAGAAAGTTAACATTGTTAATGAAGTCTCTAATGTAGGAGGAAGTTCCTTGTTTGTAATGTAGGAGGAAGTTCCTGTCTCTAAAAGAAAGTTAACATTCTTAATGAAGTTTGTAATGTAGGAGGAAGTTCCTGTCTCTAAAAGAAAGTTAACATTCTTAATGAAGTTTGTAATGTAGGAGGAAGTTCCTGTCTCTAAAAGAAAGTTAACATTCTTAATGAAGTTTGTAATGTAGGAGGAAGTTCTGGTCTCTAAAAGAAAGTTAACATTGTTAATGAAGTCTCTAATGTAGGAAGAAGTTCCTTGTTTGTAATGTAGGAGGAAGTTCCTGTCTCTAAAAGAAAGTTAACATTCTTAATGAAGTTTGTAATGTAGGAGGAAGTTCCTGTCTCTAAAAGAAAGTTAACATTCTTAATGAAGTTTGTAATGTAGGAGGAAGTTCCTTGTTTGTTATGTAGGAGGTAGTTCCTGTCTCTAAAAGAAAGTTAACATTATTAATGAAGTTTGTAATGTAGGAGGAAGTTCCTTGTTTGTAATGTAGGAGGAAGTTCCTGTCGTTGAAAGAAAGTTAACATTGTTAATGACATAACAGATTGATATTCAATGAGTATTTTGAGTCATTCAAAATACAATTTGCAGTCCAGACGTTACTTAATTCGCAGTAACAAAATATTATTTATAATTTCAACTCCAGTTTTCCTTAAAGTTTATAGATACTGTTTGTCATGATGCTATATTCAGAGAATGGTGTTCATGCTCGTAGATTTTGTAATATAGACGTCACGAGTTTCAAACTGGGGGCGGAAGTGTGGGGAACACGGTAAGTCCATTTATCACAGAAAGAGAAATCAGTTTTAAGGCCCAGGCCTTAATGGATTGTAATGGACGTGCACGAAGGACAAAGAAACAACAGCATGACGTGTCTAGTGCCTCAAACTGTTCTTTCTTTTTTCGCTAAGTTACTTAAACCTATTTACCTTGACGGACCGACAGTCAAGGTCTCTCTATTTCTCTCCTTGCTCATGGTCCATCGAGATGCATAAAAACTCCAAGAAAACATACAACTTTCATGTTATCAAATGTAATTTTGTGAAGTTTGAGCAGCTAAGGAATAATATGAGACGAGCAGTTTATTAAAAACGATATTTTATTATCATAAGTTGTGTAAACTAAAATAACACAAGTTGTGGCTAAAACTGTTTTTAAATAATTTTTTTAGAAACATTGCTTTGAAGACGGGAATTCTATTTCAATAATGACCAAACCTTGTAGTATCTGATGATGACCAAACCTTGTAGTATCTGATGATGACCAAACCTTGTAGTATCTGATGATGACAGAACCTTGTAGTATCTGATGATGACCAAACCTTGTAGTATTAAATGATGACCAAACCTTGTAGTGTCTGATAATGACCTAACCTTGTAGTATCTGATGATGACCAAACCTTGTAGTGTCTGATGATGAACAAACCTTGTAGTATCTGATGATGACCAAACCTTGTAGTATCTGATGATGACAGAACCTTGTAGTATCTGATGATGACCAAACCTTGTAGTGTCTGATGATGACCAAACCTTGTAGTATCTAATGATGACAGAACCCTGTAGTATCTGATGATGACAGAACCTTGTAGTATCTGATGATGACCAAACCTTGTAGTGTCTGATGATGACAGAACCCTGTAGTATCTGATGATGACAGAACCCTGTAGTATCTGATGATGACCAAACCTTGTAGTATTAAATGATGACAAAACCTTGTAGTGTCTGATGATGACCAAACCTTGTAGTGTATGATGATGACCAAACCTTGTAGTATCTGATGATGACAGAACCTTGTAGTATCTGATGATGACAGAACCTTGTAGTATCTGATGATGACCAAACCTTGTAGTATCTGATGATGACAGAACCCTGTAGTATCTGATGATGACCAAACCTTGTAGTGTCTGATGATGACCAAACCTTGTAGTATCTGATAATGACAGAACCCTGTAGTATCTGATGATGACCAAACCTTGTAGTGTCTGATGATGACCAAACCTTGTAGTATCTGATGATGACCAAACCTTGTAGTATCTGATGATGACCAAACCTTGTAGTGTCTGATGATGACCAAACCTTGTAGTGTCTAATGATGAACAAACCTTGTAGTATCTGATGATGACCAATCCTTGTAGTATCTGATGATGACAGAACCTTGTAGTATATAATGATGACCAAACCTTGTAGTATCTGATGATGACCAAACCTTGTAGTATCTGATGATGACAGAACCCTGTAGTATCTGATGATGACCAAACCTTGTAGTATATAATGATGACCAAACCTTGTAGTATCTAATGATGACCAAACCTTGTAGTATCTGATGATGACAGAACCCTGTAGTATCTGATGATGACAGAACCCTGTAGTATCTGATGATGACAGAACCCTGTAGTATCTGATGATGACCAAACCTTGTAGTATTAAATGATGACCAAACCTTGTAGTATTAAATGATGACCAAACCTTGTAGTATCTGATGATGACCAAACCTTGTAGTATCTAATGATGAACAAACCTTGTAGTATCTGATGATGACCAAACCTTGTAGTGTATGATGATGACCAAACCTTGTAGTATCTGATGATGACAGAACCTTGTAGTATCTGATGATGACAGAACCTTGTAGTATCTGATGATGACCAAACCTTGTAGTGTCTGATGATGACCAAACCTTGTAGTATCTGATAATGACAGAACCCTGTAGTATCTGATGATTACCAAACCTTGTAGTATTTGATGATGACCAAACCTTGTAGTGTCTGATGATGACCAAACCTTGTAGTATCTGATGATGACCAAACCTTGTAGTATCTGATGATGACCAAACCTTGTAGTATCTGATGATGACAGAACCTTGTAGTATATAATGATGACCAAACCTTGTAGTATCTGATGATGACAGAACCTTGTAGTATCTAATGATGAACAAACCTTGTAGTATCTGATGATGACAGAACCTTGTAGTATATAATGATGACCAAACCTTGTAGTATCTGATGATGACCAAACCTTGTAGTATCTGATGATGACAGAACCCTGTAGTATCTGATGATGACCAAACCTTGTAGTATATAATGATGACCAAACCTTGTAGTATCTAATGATGACCAAACCTTGTAGTATCTGATAATGACAGAACCCTGTAGTATCTGATGATGACAGAACCCTGTAGTATCTGATGATGACAGAACCCTGTAGTATCTGATGATGACCAAACCTTGTAGTATTAAATGATGACCAAACCTTGTAGTATTAAATGATGACCAAACCTTGTAGTATCTGATGATGACCAAACCTTGTAGTATCTAATGATGAACAAACCTTGTAGTATCTGATGATAACCAAACCTTGTAGTGTATGATGATGACCAAACCTTGTAGTATCTGATGATGACAGAACCTTGTAGTATCTGATGATGACAGAACCTTGTAGTATCTGATGATGACCAAACCTTGTAGTGTCTGATGATGACCAAACCTTGTAGTATCTGATAATGACAGAACCCTGTAGTATCTGATGATTACCAAACCTTGTAGTATCTGATGATGACCAAACCTTGTAGTGTCTGATGATGACCTAACCTTGTAGTATCTGATGATGACCAAACCTTGTAGTATCTGATGATGACCAAACCTTGTAGTATCTGATGATGACAGAACCTTGTAGTATATAATGATGACCAAACCTTGTAGTATCTGATGATGACAGAACCTTGTAGTATATGATAATGACAAAACATTGTGTTATCTGAAGACAAGCAAACTTTATCGATACCTAACTAATTCCACCCGTAACAAAAGAGGTTCAGTTTCATAACTTGTCATATATAGTGGTATAAACGAAGCTAATCCTTTGCTTCTTTGATGATAAACTCCTTCTTGGGAAGTTCTAATTTTCACTGACATCTGTAAACCAAATCCATTCTATAATGACGGCAATGTACTTCTGAAATTTGTGGTATTTTGTGATATCTTGCAATATCATCTATTTAACAATGATGATGAGGTACATTTTCTGAAACTTGTGGTGTTTTGTGACATCATGATATCTCATACATTCAACAGCAAAAATGACGTACAACTGAAACTTGTGGAGTTCAGTGACTCATGGTACCTCATCCATTCAACAGCAAAGATGACGTACATCTGAAACTTGTGGAGTTCAGTGACTCATGGTACCTAATCCATTCAACAGCAAAGATGAAATACATCTGAAACTTGTGGTGTTTAGCGACATCATGATATCTCATCCATTCAACAATAAAGATGACGTACATCTGAAATTTGTGGAGATTAGTAACTCATGGTACCTCATCCATTCAACAGCAAAGATGACGTACATCTGAAACTTGTGGAGTTCAGTGACTCATGGTACCTAATCCATTCAACAGCAAAGATGAAATACATCTGAAACTTGTGGTGTTTAGCGACATCATGATATCTCCTCCATTCAACAATAAAGATGACGTACATCTGAAATTTGTGGAGATTAGTAACTCATGGTACCTCATCCATTCAACAGCAAAGATGAGGTACATCTAAAACTTGTAGTGTTTAGTGGCATCATGATATCTCATCCATTCAATAGTAAAGATGAGATACATCTGATACTTGTGGTGTTTAGTTACATCATGATATCTCATGCATTGAACAGTAAAGATGAGGTACAACTGCAACTTGTGGTGTTTAGTGACATCATTATATCTCATGTATTCAACAGTAAAGATGATGTACATCTGAAACTTGTGGTGTTTAGTGACAACATGATATCTCATGCATTCAACAGTAAAGATGACGTACATCTGAAACTTGTGGAGTTCAGTGACTCATGGTACCTCATCCATTCAACAGCAAAGATGAGGTACATCTAAGACTTGTTTTGTTTAGTGACATCATGATATCTCATCCACTCAACAGTAAAGATGAGATACATCTAAAACTTGTGGTGTTTAGCGACATCATGATATCTCATCCATTCAACAGCAAAGATGAGGTACATGTGGAGAACTTGTGGTGTTTAGTGACATTATGATATCTCATTCATTCAACAGTAAAGATGAGATACATCTGAATCTTTTGGTGTTGAATGACATCATGATATATCATGCATTCAAGAGTAAAGTTGAGGTACATCTAAATCTTGGTGTGTTCAGTGGCATCATGATATATCATCCATTGAACAGTGAAGATGAGATACATCTGAAACTTGTGGTGTTTAGCGACATCACGATATCTTATCCATTCAACAGTAAAGATGACGTACTTCTGAAACTTGTAAAGTTCAGTGACTCATGGTATCTCATCCCTTCAACAGCAAAGATGAGATACATCTGAAACTTGTGGTGTTAGCGACATTATGATATCTCATCCATTCAACAGTAAAGATGAGATACATCTGAAACTTGTGGTGTTGTATGACATCATGATATATCATGCATTCAACAGTAAAGATGAGATACATTTGAAACATGTGGTGTTTAGCAAAATCATGATATCTCATCTATTCAACAGTAAAGATGACGTACATCTGAAACTTGTGGAGTTCAGTGACTCATGGTACCTCATCCATTCAACAGTAAAGATGAGGTACATCCAAACTTGTGATGTTTAGTGACATCATGATATCTCATTCATTGAACAGTATAGATGAGATACATCTAAAACTTGTGGTGTTTAGTGACATTATGATATCTCATCCATTGAACAGCAAAGATGAGGTGCATCTAAAACTTGTAGTGTTCAGTGACATCATGATATCTCATTCATTCAACAGTAAAGTTCACAACAAACAATAATAACGTTGTAACAACATCACTACTTAAGTTCACAACACACAATAATAACGTTGTAACAACAGCACTACTTAAGTTCACAACACACGGTAATATTCAAAACTGGCTTCTCTAATTACACATCTAATTACCAATTTATCACAGACTTCCATACTTATCCATGTAATAAATGTAGGCTTCTATTACTTTGTAAAAAATATTGTGTCCGTCATAAAAATATCCTGGATGAATGTTTTTAAAAAAAATCATTCTAAATACTCATTTAAGAAAATAAATATATAATGTTTGTAAACAGACAAACTGAAAAACATTACCTTATTCATTTTACACTCCGACAGTTTTGCAATATGCTTAATGTTACGTATAGTTAATAACAAGGTTTTGTATTGTTCAATTATAGTTAATATTAAGGTTTTCATTGTTCAATTATAGTTAATATTAAGGTTTTGTATTGATCGATTATAGTTAATATTAAGGTTTGGTATTGTTCAATTATAGTTAATATTAAGGTTTTGTATTGTTCAATTATAGTTAATATTAAGGTTTTGTATTGTTCAATTATAGTTAATATTAAGGTTTTGTATTGTTTAATTATAGTTAATATTTAGGTTTTGTATTGCTCAATTATATTTAATATTAAGGTTTTGTATTGTTTAATTATAGTTAATATTAAGGTTTGGTATTGTTTAATTATAGTTAATATTAAGGTTTGGTATTGTTCAATTATAGTTAATATTAAGGTTTTGTATTGTTCAATTGTAGTTAATATTAAGGTTTGGTATTGCTCAATTACAGTTAATATTAAGGTTTTGTATTGTTCAATTATAGTTAATATTAAGGTTTTGTATTGATCGATTATAGTTAATATTAAGGTTTGGTATTGTTCAATTACAGTTAATATTAAGGTCTTGTATTGTTCAATTATAGTTAATAATAAGGTTTTGTATTGTTCAATTATAGTTAATATTAAGGTTTTGTATTGTTCAATTATAGTTAATATTAAGGTTTTGTATTGTTCAATTATAGTTAATATTAAGGTTTTGTATTGTTCAATTATAGTTAATATTAAGGTTTTGTATTGATCAATTATAGTTAATATTAAGGTTTGGTATTGTTCAAGTATAGTTAATATTAAGGTTTGGTATTATTCAATTATAGTTAATATTAATACCAACAGTAATGTTCCTATGTCTACAGTGAACAGAATGGAATGGTGACGTACACCAACAGTAATGTTCATCTGTGTACAGTAAACAGAATGGAATGGTGACGTACACCAACATTAATGTTCCTCTGTGTACAGCAAACAGAATGGAATGGTGACGTACACCAACATTAATGTTCCTCTGTGTACAGTAAACAGAATGGAATGGTGACGTACACCAACATTAGTGTTCCTCTGTGTACAGTAAACAGAATGGAATGGTGACGTACACCAACAGTAATGTTCCTCTGTGTACAGTAAACAGAATGGAATGGTGACGTACACCAACATTAATGTTTCTCTGTGTACAGTAAACAGAATGGAATGGTGACGTACACCAACAGTAATGTTCCTCTGTGTACATGAACAGTATGGAATTGTGACGTACACCAACATTAATGTTCCTCTGTGTACAGTAAACAGAATGGAATGGTGACGTACACCAACATTAATGTTCCTCTGTGTACAGTAAACAGAATGGAATGGTGACGTACACCAACAGTAATGTTCCTATGTCTACAGTAAGTAAACAGAATGGAATGGTAACGTACACCAACATTAATGTTCCTCTGTGTACAGTAAACAGTATGGAATGGTGACGTATACCAACATTAATGATCCTCTGTGTACAGTAAACAGAATGGAATGGTGACGTACACCAACATTAATGTTCCTCTGTGTACAGTAAACAGAATGGAATGGTGACGTACACCAACATTAATGTTCCTCTGTGTACAGTAAACAGAATGGAATGGTGACGTACACCAACATTAATGTTCCTCTGTGTACATGAACAGTATGGAATTGTGACGTACACCAACATTAATGTTCCTCTGTGTACAGTAAACAGAATGGAATGGTGACGTACACCAACATTAATGTTCCTCTGTGTACAGTAAACTGAATGGAATGGTGACGTACACCAACAGTAATGTTCCTATGTTTACAGTAAACAGAATGGAATGGTAACGTACACCAACATTAATGTTTCTCTATATACAGTGAACAGAATGGAATGGTAACGTACACCAACATTAATGTTTCTCTATATACAGTGAACAGAATGGAATGGTGACGTACACCAACATTAATGTTCCTCTGTGTACAGTAAGTAAACAGAATGGAATGGTAACGTACACCAACATTAATGTTCCTCTGTGTACAGTAAACAGTATGGAATGGTGACGTACACCAACATATAGTTCCTCTGTGTACAGTAAACAGAATGGAATGGTGACGTACACCAACATTAATGTTCCTCTGTGTACAGTAAACAGAATGGAATGGTGACGTACACCAACATTAATGTTCCTCTGTGTACAGTAAACAGAATGGAATGGTGACGTACACCAACATTAATGTTCCTCTGTGTACAGTAAACAGAATGGAATGGTAACGTACACCAACATTAATGTTCCTTTGTGTACAGTGAACTAATTGGAATGGTGACAAACAACCCATACAAACTGCTATAAACTGTTTTCAGTTCAGTTAAGGTTGTGTGAATAATTAGTCACCACCAAAGCCCTTTGCTCTGTGAGATGGTTTATACAGAGGAGAGGTAGGATTGGTTTGAATTTCGCGCAAAGCTACACGAGAGCTATGAGCACTAGCCGTCCCTAATTTAACAGTGTAAGACTAGAGGGAAGGCAGCTAGTCATCACCACCCACCGCCAACTATTGGGCTACTCTTTAACCAACAAATAGTAGGACTGACCATCACATTGTAATGCGCCTACAGCTGAACGGGCGAGCATGTTTGTTGTCTATGGAATGGAGGAGAGAACACCGCGAAAAAACGAGATTCCTGTATCTTTAAATCAGAATATATTAACAGTCATCTGGTGATCGCATCGCAGTCTTTGTCCTCTAAAAGTATGAGTGTTATTATTTCTGTTCTACCTCCTTGGTAAATTCACTTGGCTTATGTTTATACCCCGAAAATAATAACAAACTGTTTTCTGACCTGTGCTTACTTGTATACTCCTCAGTTTAAGCTTAATATGTAGGTTTTCATCAAAATAAAATCCCGAGCACTTCCAGAAAATGTTTTATTCTTTCACCAACCATAAATAGAACATAGACAAAAAACAGATACCCCTGATGAAGGACACTACAGTTTCTGAGATATTTGATTGATTGATTCTCTTTGTTGAAGATCGTTTAAATACAATGGGTTTGTTGGTGGTTATTAATCATCGCATGAAAGCTTCAAAAATCATATTTGAGGTTTTGAAACATTGGTTATAATCTTGTGTTTATTTGTTTCTTCGTAAGCACAAAATTTAGCAATGGGCTATCTGTGTGTGCTATGCCCACAAACGAGAATCATAACCCGGTCTTTAGCGTATATACTCTTGTGTTCTATTATTAAAGTGAAAGTGTTCTTCCAAACCGATAATTTCTATAGATATTAGGTGATGTTTTATAATTGTGTGTATAACAGTATTATGTCATTCAGATGAGTTAATCTTTCTGCTTGATACCATAGCAATGTAATAAGACTGTCGTTCGTATAGATTTTCATATCTGATAAAAGTAAGTCCGGGAGGTTTCTCATATCTGTGTGTTACCACTATATGAGGACTAGATTATACATATGGGTTATCGTGTCTGTGTGTTACCACTATATGAGGACTAGATTATACATATGGGTTATCGTGTCTGTGTGTTACCACTATATGAGGACTAGGTTTTACATATGGGTTATCATGTTTGTGTGTTACCACTATATGAGGACTAGATTATACATATGGGTTATCATGTCTGTGTGTTACCCCTATATGAGGACTAGGTTTTACATATGGGTTATCATGTCTGTGTGTTACCACAATATGAGGACTAGGTTTTACATATGGGTTATCATGTCTGTGTGTTACCACTATATGAGGACTAGATTACACATGTGGGTTATCATGTCTGTGTGTTACCACTATATGAGGACTAGGTTTTATATATGGGTTATCATGTCTGTGTGTTACCACTATATGAAGACTAGATTTTACATATGGATTATCATGTCTGTGTGTTACCACTATATGAGGACTAGGTTTTACATATGGGTTATCATGTCTGTGTGTTACCACTATATGAGGACTAGATTTTACATATGGATTATCATGTTTGTGTGTTACCACTATATGAGGACTAGGCTTTACATATGGGTTATCATGTCTGTGTGTTACCACTATATGAGGACTAGGTTTTATATATGGGTTATCATGTCTGTGTGTTACCACTATATGAGGACTAGATTTTACATATGGGTTATCATGCTTGTGTGTTACCACTATATGAGGAGTAGGTTTTACATATGGGTTATCATGTTTGTGTGTTACCACTATATGAGGACTAGGTTTTACATATGGGTTATCATGTCTGTGGGTTACCACTATATGAGGACTAGATTTTACATATGGGTTATCATGTCTGTGTGTTACCACTATATGAGGACTAGGTTTTACATATGGGTTATCATGTCTGTGTGTTATCACTATATGAGAACTAGGTTTTACATATGGGTTATCATATCTGTGTGTTACCACTATATGAGGACTAGGTTTTACACATGGGTTATCATGTTTGTGTGCTACCACTATATGAGAACTAGATTATACATGTGGGTTATCATGTCTGTGTGCTACCACTATATGAGAACTAGATTTTACATATGAGTTATCATGTCTGTGTGTTACCACTATATGAGGACTAGGTTTTACATGTGGGTTATCATGTCTGTGTGTTACCACTATATGAGGACTAGGTTTTACATATGGGTTATCATGTCTGTGTGTTACCACTATATGAGGACTAGATTTTACATGTGGGTTATCATGTCTGTGTGTTACCACTATATGAGGACTAGGTTTTACATGTGGGTTATCATGTCTGTGTGTTACCACTATATGAGGACTAGGTTTTACATATGGGTTATCATGTCTGTGTGTTACCACTATATGAGAACTAGATTATACATGTGGGTTATCATGTCTGTGTGTTACCACTATATGAGGACTAGGTTTTACATGTGGGTTATCATGTCTGTGTGTTACCACTATATGAGGACTAGGTTTTACATATGGGTTATTATGTTTGTGTGTTACCACTATATGAGGACTAGGTTTTACATGTGGGTTATCATGTCTGTGTGTTACCACTATATGAGGACTAGGTTTTACATATGGGTTATCATGTTTGTGTGTTACCACTATATGAGGACTTGGTTTTCACATCGTGTTAAAAGGTATCAGTATAGAGTTTGTTTGTTTTTGAATTTCGCGCAAAGCTACTCGAGTGTTACTTGCGCTAGCCGTCCCTAATTTAGTAGTGTAAGACTAGAAGAAAGGCAGCTAGTCATCACCACCCACTGCCAACTCTTAGGCTACTCTTTTACCAACAAATAGTGGTTTTGAGGGGAACATTATAACGCCCCCAACGGCTGAAAGAGCGAGCATGTTTGTTGCAACGGGGATGCGAAATCGCGACCCTCAGATTACGAGTCGCACGCCTTAACCCGCCTGGCCATGTCAGGCCCAGTATATGGTCGGTTAGGTTGGTTTTCATGTTTTCATATCTGTATCCTATAAAACGTAATAAAAAACTGTTCTGACAAAATCTTGTGTGCTTTTGTTAACAATAATTTCAGATTCTTCATTTAAAACTGTACTACTTGGAATTAATCCAGACTTTACATTATTGTGTTGTGTGTAATGTATTATTTAGAACAGTCATCCAGACTTTACATTATTGTGTTTCAACTGTTTCCTCGCAATAAATTCTGTTTTGTTACCAACACTTTCATTCCAGAAATTTTAATATGATTGCATGTACATGAACGTGTAGTTTTATCTTATATTTATATACAGTCAATCTTCTAGTAACTTAACTACTAAAACTCTAGCATTTTTCAATGATGAGAATGTATTATCTGTGTTAAAATAGTATTGTAGAATTTGGGGAAGATATATCCAATCAAATCACACGTGAGAGCGAGTCACTAATTCAATAGTATTGTAGAATTCGGGGAAGATATATCCAATCAAATCACGCGTGAGGACTAGTCACTAATTCAATAGTATTGTAGAATTCGGGGAAGATATATCCAATCAAATCACGCGTGACGACTATTCACTAATTCAATAGTATTGTAGAATTCGGGGAAGATATATCCTATCAAATCACGCGTAAAGGTTGGTCACTAATCCTTCTTTTGTGTATGTATAATCAGTTAGATGTACACAAAGTAAATAGTTGTTAGACGCGTGCTTATTACAAAGAAACCCATTGGTAATACCTACATCAAGACACACTGCAGTACATCGTGCGGCCATAAAGAACCTGGAGGGTACATCTATGCTTTTTTAATTAGAACCTGTAGGGTACATCTATGCTTTTTTAATTAGAACCTGTAGGATACATCTATGCTGTTTTAATTAGAACCTGTAGGGTACATCTATGCTGTTTTAATTGATATAAAATATATTTGATTTTTATAGTTCGTTTTCACATTTGGTACACTAATAGATCTTCAAAACCGACAAAAAGGTGTGAAATTTAGTCTACGTGTAAATTGCACAAGCAAAGTTATTCCACAACAAACGCTCAATTTTGACCGTAATTGTTGTGGACGTTTACGCAAAATGTCACGTGATTTATCGGTTTAATTTAATTCGTAATAGCTTTATTTAAGAGGAAGGTTAGACCGGGTTTAGAACTTTGTCATTCGGATTAAAGACAGTTGCATTAGAACAGCAAATCTATAGAATGAAAGGACATCCATATACATATATAGGGAAAGTCAAGCGAAATAAATTAGCAGTTCCTAATTACGGACGGACAGTTATTACTCAATGCCAACTTTCAAATACTAATTTATGAAATTCTACTCATTAAAAGTGTTTAACGCACACGATATTAGTGTAAATAATGACTATTAATTCGGCTGTACCGAATGCATGCGGTTGATGACAAGAAGCTGTTAATGTAGCTTCCATAGCGTTACTATTGAGTGACACTTTCTTAAATTCTGTGGTTTGTTCTTGTGTGTCAACAAAAAACCATAATACCTAATGAAAAAGACTTTAGATGTGAAGAAAATGTAAGTAGTAGATACATATAACCGTGTATTGTTGTAACATATTTTTTGCTTATATTTCGAAAACAACCATTTGTATACCTGAAAAAACAATGATTTATGAAAGAACCTTAAATTACACGAGGTTTATCTGCATACATAAGTCCCTAAATGTAATGTAGAACTAGAGGGAATGCAGCTAGTTAAAACACACGCAATCTTTAAATTTTTAAATACATTTTCTCTGTACAGATAACAGGCTGTAATTGTTACTTTTCCAACGTACTCGTGATCTTAGCTTGAAGAATGTATTTTAGCGGCAGTGTTTTAGTTAGAAGAGAAGTCACAAATTTAAAACATGTAAAGGTTATGTATCTTTATACACGATTTAAAATATGTAAAGGTTATGTATCTTTATACACGATTTAAAACATAAGCATGAAGAAAACTAAAACTGCAGTGTTTAAAAACAAACTAATTGGTTTTTACCTTTTGATTTAATTACATCTTTTTAATCAGGATCTGTTACTATATGACTTACGTTTAAACATTTCTATACATGAAATTTTGTATAGTCAGTATCTGTTACTGTATGACTTAAGTTTACACATTTCTATACATGATATTTTGTATAGTCAGTATCTGTTACTGTATGACTTAAGTTTACACATTTCTATACATGAAATTTTGTATAGTCAGGATCTGTTACTGTATGACTTAAGTTTACACATTTCTATACATGACATTTTGTATAGTCAGTATCTGTTACTGTATGACTTAAGTTTACACATTTCTATACGTGAAATTTTGTAAGCTCAATAATCCGTTACGTCATCAACCAACTCTGGAACATCCGAACTAAAGACGCCGGAAATGAAGAAATAATTTCACTAATCAGCACGTGCATTTTAAATGAAGTAGTGAACAATAGTGACAGGATGTGGAATGAGACATTAAATTATGCATTTTTAATGCAAAATAAGCTTTAGGTTCATCGTTTCTTTGACACAGAACATACAGTAACACTAATAACTACAAAGAATATAAAGTAACACTAATAACTACATAGGACATACAGTAACACTAATAACTACAAAGAATATAGAGTAACACTAATAACTACAAAGGACATACAGTAACACAAATAACCACATAGGATATAAATTAACACTGATAACTACAGAGGACATATAGTAACACTAACAACTATAGAGGATATATAGTAGCACTAATAACTACAGAGGATATAAATTAACACTAATAACTTCAGAGGACATATAGTAATATTAATAATTACAGAGGACATATAAGAACACAAACAAATATAGAGGATATAAATTAACACTGATAACTACAGAGGACATTGTAATATTAATAACTACAGAGGACATATAATAACACTAATAACTACAGAGAACATATAGTAACACTAATAACTACAGAGAACATATAATAACACTAATAACTACAGAGGACATATAGTAACACTAATAACTACAGAGGACATATAATAACACAAACAAATATAGAGGATATAAGTTAACACTGATAACTATACAGGACATATAGTAATATTAATAATTACAGAGGACATATAGTAACAGTAATATAACTACAGAGAACATATACTGACACTAATATAGCTACAGAGAACATAATGGTGACGTGCACTAAAATTTAGAGGGTGAGTTACTGACAGGCGGAAGTTGTCATGCCTCCGTGACAATGGAAGTTTTGTGCTGTTACACAGCATGTTTCATGGCTTGGTATAATAGTTATAGTGTTACATAACATGAAACGTTTCCTAGAACCATGGAATGACACCAGAGTGAGCACTGGTATGGTGAGAAAGCAGTAAAATGAACATGACATTAACTTTAGAGAAACAATCAAAGTCTTAAAATTAATAATTTTATCTAACTTGCCTAAATTTGTGCATACAATTTCCCTTCATAAATAAAACATTAAATACTATTTTTATAAAGGAGGAATATAGGTAGACTTTGTTACCTATAGAGAGATGGTGTTACCAAGTTCCCTAGGCGGATGGTCTTATTAGGCACATTGTGTGTTTTACAAAGGCGGATGGTGTTTCCATAAGAAGCATTGTAACTATACCTCTGTAGGACTGCACACAGACCTAAACTTGTCTGAACTTATGTTGATGTTTTTATTCATATATTTAAGAGTATTCACTACATAAAAGGATAGTGTTACTAAAGACCCGTAGGTGGATGACGTCATTAAGGACAGTCTTAGCATAATTCGTAAACTTATTGATTAATCAATAGAATATTACCTGATGCATTGTTTTTACAGTTGTTTTTGTGTACAACACTTCACCAATTCGTTAGACCGAAATTCGTTTCTTTTACACTTAATTTGCCAGTCACACTTTTAGTTGTTTTATGACCTGGATCGTGTTACTACCATATTGAATCCATGCTGAAAAGTTTTTATCATACCTAATGTTTTGTTTTTAAAATATTGAATGAGACAGCCAATTCTATTTTAAAAACTTAATACACAATTAACGTATTGTGGTATAGTTTTTGCTTCTGTAATTGATTTAAGTAACATTTTTTTTACAAATATCCTGAAAAGGATGTTTATTTAAATCTCTAAAAATCATGCAATAATTATTGTAGAAGTTAATAGTTTATCTGTTTCATAATCGAAGACGAGTTGACAATTATAGTCTTAGAAAGATACCTAGTTAAGAAACAACTGATTATTTTGTTTATTTGTAGTTTAAGCAGCAAACTACACAATGGGATATCTGTGCTGTGCGCACCAAGGGTATCAAAACCCAATTTCTAGAGATATAAAAGGATTTTACATGAAATGTGTGCTAAATGATAAAATCACAATCTTCTGCCTTGTTCAACATTCATAATAACAAAACCGTAGGTGTTATAAAAACTTATTAGCAGTAAGTTAAATGTGTTAGTGAGTTTTCTGTTTATGGGAAAACATGTAACAGAGTTAAGAATATTCAGTCACCTTTTACATATGGTCGAGCAAACAAAATAAACAACCTCTCTGCCCTATCTGTTTACCACAAGAAAACATTTACTGGCTTATACACTCGTTTCCATAGTCTGATATCAGATCCCTGAAACATATCTTTGATCTAAAGCTCCTGAACAGATGATGTAATAACTGTTCTAATTACGTCTCCACTCACAAGTTTAAACAATTCATGACATATTACAAAGTAATAGTTACCTCTTAACTTATTATACTTTCTCACATGAAACCTTTCAGCAAATAAAACAGAATCTACCAAAACGTCACACACTTTCACAAAACAACCACTAATATTTATCACTCCTTTAGCTGTGAAATTTTAAACTGAAATATGAAAACATATTACCCACAAATTAAGCTACCTTTAGAATTTACGTCAAAATTTAGAAAAATATCTTTAAAACCAAAGACCCTCTACTGATGTCTATGTGCTTATTGGTAGTATGTAAATACACTCGTAATAGGTGTAAAGCTACCTTTTATTGGTAGAACTACGCGTCACCTACAAACACGTGCACACGAGCATAAGGGAATTTCAGTAAGAAACAAAATATATATGTAAAAACGACTGGTTTGGATTGAGAAAACTTTTTATGTAGATGAGTGAACAACGTTTCAACCTTCTTCGGCCATCGTTAGGTTCACAAAGAAAGAGGTAATTGACCGATAGCTGACCACATGTTTGAAGTATGTTGTGTACTATATACAAACAAATGGCCTAAGCATGGACAACCCAGTATCACCACTTCTAGCCACTAGTTTTATGACACAAGTTGAAACATAAGCAGTTAACACAGCATTACATCCACCACTATACTGGTACAGATATGTAGACGACACGGTTGCGGGATTCACATCTACAGAACACACACTTAATTTTTTCAATCACATTAACTCTATTTCCAACATCAACTTCACATGTGAACACGAAGGCAATCAAATATCATTTCTTAACCTAAAAATTACAAGAACCGATGCATAACTTAAAACAGAAATCCACCGAAAAATCACCCATACTGGACTATATATTCCTTGGGACTCAGCACATGACACAAAACAAAAACTCAACATACTAAGAAACTAAATAAACAAAGCCATAAAACTATGTTCACCAGATAAAATTAACGATGAATTAGACAAAATAAAACAATACTTCATCAACATCAATAAGTTTCTTCCACAAACCGTAGAAAACATTATACGCATACACCTAGACAGAAAGCAAAATCAGCCAACAAAAGTAAATATATCTCACGAATCAAAAAATCACGAAACCATATACTGCTGCATACCATATATTCCTGACATCAGCAGACAAATAACCAACATTTGGCAAAAATTAATAACAAAATATGACATTCCAGTTAATACCAAATTTATTCAAAAACCAGGCACAAAACTAAAGTCCATATAATGTAAAAACTACACTGACAAAAACAACACCAAAATTATTTATAAAATACATTGCGATAACTGCCACGACTTCTATATTTAAGAAACAAGTAGAAAAATGGAAACCAGATTCAAAGAACATAAAAAGTCACCTTCACACGTTTTCGAACACTGCAAGTCAAATAAACACAACATAACTATCGAAAACACTCAAATACTAAATAAAGAAACAAACATAAACAAACACAAAATTAAAGAAGCCTTACTTATACAACAACTTAAACCCAAAATAAACCAATATAAATGAACGCCATTATACCTATATTAATATAATAAAATAAATAAAATTATATATTCAAACATCTAACACCGCCCTCTACATTGCGACACTCAGTTACACTGAGGAAGAGCACGTATGTGATGGGACGAAGATTCGAACCAGAAACTCTCAAATTTCGAGGACAATTTTTTCTTTATAAACTTTCGAGGCCCATCATGGCCAGGTGGTTAAGTCACTTGACTCGTAATCTGAGGGTCGAGGGTTCGAATTTCCCTTACACCAAACATGCTCGCCTTTTCAGCCCTGAGGGAGTTATAATGTTTCGTTCAATCCCACTATTCGTTGGTAAAAAAGTAGCCCAAGAGTTGGCGGTGGGGACAAGCTGCCTTCCCTCTAGTCTTACATTGCTAAAATAGGGACAGCTAGCGCAGATAGCCCTTGTGTAGCTTTGCGCGAAATTCGAAACAAAGTAAACTTTCGATTAAATACACTCCCATGGTGGAACAGCATTAGGTCCTCGGACTTACAACATGAAAATAAGGGGTTAGACTCCTCTTGGTGATCACTGGATATAGCATGTAGCTCGATGTGACTTTGCTATAAGAAAACACTCATACGCTCGACTGAATAAGAAAACTTACGCAATAGCTATTTTTGTTTTTAGTAGTCGGACTGGTGTTAACCAAACAGTTTTAGGTTTCAGTGCAGATGTAAAAATCAGAAGAAATTCTGAAATAAATATGTTTTTTGGTATTACCGTCATTTTAATATTTTTTTATATAAAACTCGTTAAATATCGAGAGTCTGGAACACTGTTGGGTACACTGAGTAAACCCGTCCAAAAACCAGGGTGGTTTTTATCTTGATTCTTTGCGCTAACTGTTTAGTTCGAGCCTGTAGAATCTACACTAATATTAATATTTCAATCTCTATAACGTACGTAGTATGTAATACGCGTGTTGAAAGTCCACCATAGTGTGTCAGACATGTTTGATGGAACATGTATCATCAGTTTAAAGCTATAACAAATGTATTTTACCACTTAGCCACACGGTATCAGCCTAAATCACGAGACATACGATAAAATAATTTTCAAAAAATCACACCCCACTTGATTTATTTTCCAATAATCGATTCCAGAAATATAATTGATTATCTTAAAAACAAAATGAACGAATCTAACCTTTCGTACGTTCATGTAGCCTAAAAACAAGTCATGTTGAAATAAAACACCAGGTTGGTTTAACAAGTTATCTTAAGCGTACAGTATCTAGATACATGTTGAATTTCATTTTTTTTTCAATTTAACCGGTATCTACAGGCTTAAATGGTTTTAAATTTACAACACTTAGATCTTTGAATACACGTGTGTGATAAATCAGTAATTTTAAACTAATAGACCCTCCACTGTTGTTTGAACGGTTACGTTTACACTACACTATTGTTTGTAAAATTATGTCTATACTGCATTATTGTTTGTACGGTTATGTTTATACAACATTATTGTTTGTTCAGTTATGTTTATACAACACTATTGTTTGTTCAGTTATGTTTATACTGCACCACTGTTTGTTCAGTTATGTTTATACTACACTATTGTTTCTATAGTTATGTTTATACCACACTACTGTTTGTTCAGTTATGTTTATACTACACTATTGTTTGTTCAGTTATGTTTATACTACACTATTGTTTCTACAGTTATGTTTATACTACACTATTGTTTGTTCAGTTATGTTTATACTACACTATTGTTTTTACAGTTATGTTTATACTACACTACTGTTTGTTCAGTTATGTTTATACTACACTATTGTTTGTTCAGTTATGTTTATACTACACTATTGTTTCTACAGTTATGTTTATACTACACTATTGTTTGTTCAGTTATGTTTATACTACACTATTGTTTCTACAGTTATGTTTATACTACACTATTGTTTGTTCAGTTATGTTTATACTACACTCATTGTTTCTACAGTTATGTTTATACTACACTACTGTTTGTTCAGTTATGTTTATACTACACTATTGTTTGTTCAGTTATGTTTATACTACACTATTGTTTCTACAGTTATGTTTATACTACACTATTGTTTGTTCAGTTATGTTTATACTACACTATTGTATGTTCATTGATGTTTATACTACACTATTGTTTCTACAGTTATGTTTATACTACACTATTGTTTGTTCAGTTATGTTTATACTACACTACTGTTTGTTCAGTTATGTTTATACTACACTATTGTTTGTTCAGTTATGTTTATACTACACTATTGTTTCTATAGTTATGTTTATACCACACTACTGTTTGTTCAGTTATGTTTATACTACACTATTGTTTGTTCAGTGATGTTTATACTACACTATTGTTTCTACAGTTATGTTTATACTACACTATTGTTTGTTCAGTTATGTTTATACTACACTATTGTTTCTACAGTTATGTTTATACTACACTATTGTTTCTATAGTTATGTTTATACTACACTACTGTTTGTTCAGTTATGTTTATACTACACTATTGTTTGTTCAGTTATGTTTATACTACACTATTGTTTCTATAATTATGTTTATACTGCACTACTGTTTGTTCAGTTATGTTTATACTACACTATTGTTTGTTCAGTTATGTTTATACTACACTATTGTTTGTTCATTGATGTTTATACTACACTATTGTTTCTACAGTTATGTTTATACTACACTATTGTTTGTTCAGTTATGTTTATACTACACTATTGTTTATACAGTTATGTTTATACTACACTATTGTTTCTATAGTTATGTTTATACTACACTACTGTTTATTCAGTTATGTTTATACTACACTATTGTTTCTATAGTTATGTTTATACTACACTACTGTTTGTTCAGTTATGTTTATACTACTTTGTTCAGTTATGTTTATACTACACTATTGTTTCTATAATTATGTTTATACTGCACTACTGTTTGTTCAGTTATGTTTATACTACACTATTGTTTCTACAGTTATGTTTATACTACACTATTGTTTGTTCAGTTATGTTTATACTACTTTGTTCAGTTATGTTTATACAACACTATTGTTTCTACAGTTATGTTTATACTACACTACTGTTTTTACGGTTATGTTTATACAACACTATTGTTTGTTCAGTTATGTTTATACAACACTATTGTTTGTTCAGTTATGTTTATACTACACTATTGTTTCTACAGTTATGTTTATACTACACTATTGTTTGTTCAGTTATGTTTATACTACTTTGTTCAGTTATGTTTATACAACACTATTGTTTCTATAGTTATGTCTATATTGCATTATTGTTTGTACGGTTATGTTTATACTACACTACTGTTTGTAAAATTATGTCTATACTGCATTATTGTTTGTACGGTTATGTTTATATTACACTATTGTTTGTTTAGTTATGTTTATACCATACTATTGTTGTTTATATGGTTATGTTTATACAACACTATTGTTTGTGTCAGTTATGTTTATACAACACTATTGTCTGTTCAGTTATGTTTATACTACACTATTGTTGTTTATATGGTTATGTTTACATTACACTATTGTTTGTATGATTATGTTTATACTACACTAGTGTTTGTTCAGTTATGTTTATACTACACTATTGTTTCTACAGTTATGTTTATACTACACTATTGTTTGTTCAGTTATGTTTATACTACACTATTGTTTTTACAGTTATGTTTATACTACACTACTGTTTGTTCAGTTATGTTTATACTACACTATTGTTTGTTCAGTTATGTTTATACTACACTATTGTTTCTACAGTTATGTTTATACTACACTATTGTTTGTTCAGTTATGTTTATACTACACTATTGTTTCTACAGTTATGTTTATACTACACTATTGTTTCTACAGTTATGTTTATACTACACTATTGTTTGTTCAGTTATGTTTATACTACACTATTGTTTTTACAGTTATGTTTATACTACACTACTGTTTGTTCAGTTATGTTTATACTACACTATTGTTTGTTCAGTTATGTTTATACTACACTATTGTTTCTACAGTTATGTTTATACTACACTATTGTTTGTTCAGTTATGTTTATACTACACTATTGTTTCTACAGTTATGTTTATACTACACTATTGTTTGTTCAGTTATGTTTATACTACACTATTGTTTCTACAGTTATGTTTATACTACACTACTGTTTGTTCAGTTATGTTTATACTACACTATTGTTTGTTCAGTTATGTTTATACTACACTATTGTTTCTACAGTTATGTTTATACTACACTATTGTTTGTTCAGTTATGTTTATACTACACTATTGTATGTTCATTGATGTTTATACTACACTATTGTTTCTACAGTTATGTTTATACTACACTATTGTTTGTTCAGTTATGTTTATACTACACTACTGTTTGTTCAGTTATGTTTATACTACACTATTGTTTGTTCAGTTATGTTTATACTACACTATTGTTTCTATAGTTATGTTTATACCACACTACTGTTTGTTCAGTTATGTTTATACTACACTATTGTTTGTTCAGTGATGTTTATACTACACTATTGTTTCTACAGTTATGTTTATACTACACTATTGTTTGTTCAGTTATGTTTATACTACACTATTGTTTCTACAGTTATGTTTATACTACACTATTGTTTCTATAGTTATGTTTATACTACACTACTGTTTGTTCAGTTATGTTTATACTACACTATTGTTTGTTCAGTTATGTTTATACTACACTATTGTTTCTATAATTATGTTTATACTGCACTACTGTTTGTTCAGTTATGTTTATACTACACTATTGTTTGTTCAGTTATGTTTATACTACACTATTGTTTGTTCATTGATGTTTATACTACACTATTGTTTCTACAGTTATGTTTATACTACACTATTGTTTGTTCAGTTATGTTTATACTACACTTGTTGTTTATACAGTTATGTTTATACTACACTATTGTTTCTATAGTTATGTTTATACTACACTACTGTTTATTCAGTTATGTTTATACTACACTATTGTTTCTATAGTTATGTTTATACTACACTACTGTTTGTTCAGTTATGTTTATACTACTTTGTTCAGTTATGTTTATACTACACTATTGTTTCTATAATTATGTTTATACTGCACTACTGTTTGTTCAGTTATGTTTATACTACACTATTGTTTCTACAGTTATGTTTATACTACACTATTGTTTGTTCAGTTATGTTTATACTACTTTGTTCAGTTATGTTTATACAACACTATTGTTTCTACAGTTATGTTTATACTACACTACTGTTTTTACGGTTATGTTTATACAACACTATTGTTTGTTCAGTTATGTTTATACAACACTATTGTTTGTTCAGTTATGTTTATACTACACTATTGTTTCTACAGTTATGTTTATACTACACTATTGTTTGTTCAGTTATGTTTATACTACTTTGTTCAGTTATGTTTATACAACACTATTGTTTCTATAGTTATGTCTATATTGCATTATTGTTTGTACGGTTATGTTTATACTACACTACTGTTTGTAAAATTATGTCTATACTGCATTATTGTTTGTACGGTTATGTTTATATTACACTATTGTTTGTTTAGTTATGTTTATACCATACTATTGTTGTTTATATGGTTATGTTTATACAACACTATTGTTTGTGTCAGTTATGTTTATACAACACTATTGTCTGTTCAGTTATGTTTATACTACACTATTGTTGTTTATATGGTTATGTTTACATTACACTATTGTTTGTATGATTATGTTTATACTACACTAGTGTTTATATAGGCATGTTTATATTACACTTATATTTATATGGTTATGTTTATAATACACTGTCGTTTGAAAGGTTATATTAATAATACACTGTCGTTTGTAAGGTTATGTTTATACCACACTATTGTTTATATGGATATGTTTATACTACGCTATTGTTTGTACAGTTATGTTTATAGTGTATTATTGTTTGTTCGGTTTTATTAATTAGATATTAAACAGTTCATATGATAAGAACTTGTAAAAAACAACAGTATTGAGCCTACGTCTGTTCTCTGACGTTTACTAATTGGTTGTTTCTTGACGTTGGTTAACTTATGAACCGTATAGGAGTAAGGACACCACACCTGAAAATTGAAACTGATGATTCAGATAAAACCATTCACCCTGTAAGAACACTGACGTGCATTTAATAATGGAAAGTGTAAATCAACTGCTAGTCACAGAATCACATTTGGAGCCCTCACAAATTTCATTTCCGCGAAGAGTCTTTAGGGCAAAGAAAAGCCGAACGTTTGGTAAAAAAACAACAACAACTCATTTTATCAGAATATTCGAATATTCGTGGCCATTATATTTATTCTTACCATTCCGTTTTCATCAACAGATCGCTTGTCTCTTGGAAGTCAAGAAAAATACACACGGCTTGTCACTAGGATAACATGAACAATATAGAACACACGGCTTGTCACTAGGATAACATGAACAATATAGAACACACGGCTTATCACTAAGATAACATGAACAATACAGAATACACGGCTTGTCACTAGGATAACATGAACAATATAGAATACACGGCTTGTCACTAGGATAACATGAACAATACAGAATGCACGGCTTGTTACTAGGATAACATGAACAATATAGAATACACGGCTTGTCACTAGGATACATGAACAATACAGAATACACGGCTTGTCACGAGGATAACATGAACAATATAGAACACACGGCTTGTCACTAAGATAACATGAACAATACAGAATACACGGCTTGTCACTAGGATAACATGAACAATATAGAACACACGGCTTGTCACTAAGATAACATGAACAATATAGAATACACGGTTTGTCGCTAGGATAACATGAACAATACAGAACACACGGCTTGTCACTAGGATAACATAAACAGTATAGAATACACGGCTTGTCACTAGGATAACATGAACAATATAGAATACACGGCTTGTCACTAGGATAACATGAACAATATAGAATACACGGCTTGTCACTAGGATAACATGAACAATATAGAACAGTCAGCTTTTTTTTTGGAAATTATATACAACATGGAATAGAGAGTTTGTCTCTAGGAAATTATCAACAACATAGAATAGATAGTTTGTCACATGGAAATATTGAACAATATAGAATATACGGCTTGTCATTAGAAAATAATTAACAATATAGAATAGACAGTTTGTCTCTAGCAAATCATAAACAACGTAGAATAGACAGTTTGTCACATGGAAATCACGAAAATGCAGAACAGACAGCTTGTCTCTAGGAAATCTTGTACAATATAGAATAGAGAGTTTGTCTTCAGGAAATTATCAACAATATAGAAAAGAGAGTTTCTCTGTGGGAATATACAAACAACAAAGAATAGAGAGCTTGTCTTTGGGAAATCATGAACAACATAGAATAGACAGTTTGTCTCTAGGAAATCTCGAAAAATGCAGAATAGACAGCTTGTCTCTAGGACATCTTGAACAATATAGAATAATAGAGCTTGTCTATAGGAAGTCATGATCAACATAGAATACACAACTTGTCTCTAGGAAAACATGAAGAATATAGAATAGAGGGCTTGTCACTCGGAAATTATGAGCAATATAGAATAGAGAGTTAGCGTCTAGAAAATCACATATAAAATAAAATAGACAGCTTGTCTCTAGGAAATGACAAAAAATATAGAATAGGGAGCTTGTTTCTGAAAGCCAAGAACAATATAGAATAAGAAAGTTTGTCTATAGGAAAACACAAACATTATAGAATAGATATCTTGTCTGTATGAAAACATATATGTTATCGTATACGTTCTTAATTTGATTAACTTACTTATTTTATATTCCATGATTTTGAAACACGTTTCTTTGATCTGTATGTTTCTTCTTACTGTAATTTAATTTACTATTTTTATAGAATTTGGTGTGAAACACGTTTCTCAGATCCACATCTGTTTTCTTCTTACTTGTGAATTAATTTGGAATATTTTCAATGTAGATATCGAACGTATTATTTGAGAAAAAAAAAATGAAATAGCAGACGGAAAAGACGTTCTGTTTGCAAAGTGTCTCGTGGGTGACTCCATGACAAACATATTATTATATCTCGTTTGACTGTGTCACGTGGGTGACTCCATGACAAACATATTATTATATCTCGTTTGACTGGAAAGAGAACCGTGGAAAACATACCAATACATTTACTGATAATAAACTTTAGACCAACGGTGAATAAAAGGACAAAGTTACGTTAAATAATTAATAAAATGAAATAAACATAAATAGACGATAACAGCTTGGGAATAATAATGTATTGAACCAAATACACACTAATATGTATTCCTTTAAAATACAGTGTTAAGAATAGAAAGTATTTGTATCACTACAATATAATATTGTCAATAAATTAGAAACTGAAAGATTCTATTAGAAACAGTTGTTTGTTTTTAAACAACACAATATACTACCTACACTCTATCCAATGTGAGTATCTTAGCACAATGTGCCAAACAATGAACACGTGTTTAGATTTCAGAGGTGGTAAACTGAAAGTACAGAATCTTCTCTGGGAGGTCCCTTCACCATGTACAGGTATCTGGCTCGTAAGAGACCTGGTGCTAAGACTAAACTATTATGTATACAGTTTGTTTTGTTCTTTCAACTGATTATGATATCTTTAAGTGCCACAAAACGAGCTAAGTAGAATATTGAGAATGAATAACAGTTAAAATAAAAAAAAAGAGCTTTGATCGACATCTAAATAGATGATGTGCACATGGGATGTGTAAGGAACACAGATTATGTGCACATGGGATGTGTAAGGAACACAGATTATGTGCACATGGGATGTGTAAGGAACACAGATTATGTTCACATGGAATGTGTAAGGGACACAGAGGATGTGCAATTGGGATGTGTAAGGAAAACAGATGATGTGCACATGGGATGTGTGAGGGACACAGATTATGTTCACATGAAATGTGTAAGAGACAGAGATGATGTGCACATGGGATGTGTAAGGGAAACAGATGATGTGCACATGGGATGTATAAGGGAAACAGATGATGTGCACATGCGATGTGTAAGGGACAGAGAATATGTGCACATGGGATGTATAAGGGAAACAGATGACGTGCACATAGAATGTGTAAGGGACAGAGATGACGTGCACATGGGATGTGTAATGGACACAGATGATGTGCACATAGAATGTGTAAGGGACAGAGATGACGTGCACATGGGATGTGTAATGGACACAGATGATGTGCACATAGAATGTGTAAGGGACAGAGATGATGTGCACATGGGATGTGTAAGAGACACAGATGATGTGCACATAGGATGTGTAAGGGAAACACATGATGTGCACATGGAATGTGTAAGGGACACAGATGATGTGCACATGGGATGTGTAAGGGAAACAGATGATATGCACATGGGATGTGTAAGGGAAATTTCGTGAGACATTAAAACGAAATACCTAAAATACCTGAGACGTTTTTTCTACCTGAAATAAAGTTCACATCTAATGAAAGCTGTATGTCATCAGTAATAAAAACTGGCTTACTCTTAAATGATAGAGATTTGATTAACTGAAGTGTGAGTAGAAGACGTCATGTTGTATAATTAATGTCGAGAAGAGAAAGGTCACGAATTTGTTACATGTTTTTGTTAGTTGAATGTTAAAAGTACACCAAAGTTCTTCATACTTTAGCGAACCTTATTTCTTAGTTTCAATACAACGGTTTTATTTATTCATTAAGTTATTTAAAATGTCCCATTACTTTTTTTATTTCCTCGTTATGACAATGTATCATAACGTTGTTAAAAGTAATTTTACTGTCGTTTTTCAATGCAATATATAAATCTGGTTGCCAATTATCGTATCGTTTTACCGGTGCTGTTTCGGAAACTTTTACTTAAGTTATATATTATCATTAACGATATTCGCTTCTACAGCAGAGTTAAAAATTATGACAATAACTCCTTGAAAAGGTTCAACAAACTTTAAGAGTCCCCAATAATGTAATAAATTATCTTTGTACAAGAAGCATCTCGAATTCTTAATAAGCTCCATAAGACGAGGACACATTTAACACCAAAGTAACCTTACATTATTTATGATACATGCACTGATGGCATATATTTAAAACAATTAAGTCGTCTATGGAGAAATATATAGACTATCTATGTAATATTTACAGCATTTTTGGCTTCTAGTTTATTATTTTGGCAGTATGTCATTTAAACCAAACGAAATTTTAATATTTAACCGCCTGAATGCACGAGCTGTCAAATAATTAGTTGGAAAAAAACATTTTCTTAGCTCGACATTATGAAATGACTTACACTTTATATTTCAAGCATACTGATCCCCAAGCCGCATCTTTGAATTTCGCGCAAAGTTACACGAGGGCTATCTGCGCTAGCCGTCCCTAATTTAGCAGTGTAAGACTAGAGGGAAGGCAGCTAGTCATCACCACCCACCGCCAACTCTTGGGCTACTCTTTTACCAACGAATAGTGGGATTGACCGTCACATTATAACGCCCCCACGGCTGAAAGCGCGAGCATGTTTAGTACGACAGGGATTCGAACCCGCGACCCTAGGATTAAGGGTCGAGCGCCTTAACCACCTGGCCATATCTTCTATAGTTAATATTATTGGTTTATTTAACGGGCGTTTAATTAAGCTGTTACACTAAAATGAAATCTTTTAATTAATTAGGTATCCTAACTAACATTAATGATAATAGAAACATTTTGTTCCATATAAATATTGTTCAAAATTCCAGAATTAGCCACATTTCTTGAACACTTACTGTATAATATCCAACTCTAATTGTATATCATTTTAATGCCACTAAATGTAATGATTATCCAATAGAAAAATTTCCGAATGTAATTAGAAATAATTTGAAGTCAAGTTAGGTCACAAACTTTTAGTTATATTATATAATTATTTTATATCATAAAATCTAAAGATACCAGGACAGTAGCGATATCGTGGAAACAGTGTAGGACTGAGACAGTCATTTCAAATATACATACTATATAATTATCTATAATACTGTTGATATAACGCTTCGGGTAATGCCCTTCTGGTATCACTAACTGAACAGTAAATCCGCAAACAAAAACATTCTAAACTGAAGGTCGTGTGACAATGTAACAACTAAACGTGTGTAACAATGCAACAACTAAGCGTGTGTAACAATGCTTACATATACTTGAAACAACAGGAAGTTGTATATATAAACACACGTACCTCTTTATATACATATACGGCCCGCGAAATTCAAAACAAACCAAACAAAACATGTATATAGATATACATAGAAACATCCAGGTACGGTGCACTAATTGAAAAGATCCCAGGATACAAACTATAATGTGGGATTATAAAATGTACTCCAGGTTTTGGAGGTGACTATGTAGGTAGGATCCACATTACGGTGGGGATACACCGTCTATCAGTCCTAACCTCCATTCGCCAGTCTCACATCAGAAATAAAATAGTAGAAACAGATATAGAAATATAAATTAGGAGAGTGAGATGTGGGTGCTCAGGCCCACAACGTCCCACATCTATATCACCCTTCACTGCTTGCAGACAGTTGTAGGAAGATAAGTGATCTCCAAAGTAAAGAAGACAAAATAATTCATTGAAATAAAAATAAGGAAATGAGTCACTACCATTTGGGGGTAAGTAAGATAAAAACTCTTGAAGTTATCATTCCAGCATCCAATATGGTAGAAAGGCAATAATTGATAGCACAGAAAACGATCTATACCAGCGTGAAGAGTCTCATCCAGCTGTCCATCAAACAAGTATAACCCCCAACCACCACCACCCGTTCACGTGCACACGCGTAGGATAAAATGTTATAGTTTCAAAATGTGAATAGACAGACACACAATTGATTATGTAAAACATTTTAAGTGTAGGAAAACACAAAAGCGAGAAATATTACAAGAAACTAGTCCTCCGCTGGAACTGCGGCAAGTTTTGGATTTACAAAGCTAAAATTCAGGGTTCAGTTCTCGTCGGTGGACACAGCAGATAGCCTGTTGTAGTTTCGCTATAAGAAAAACACACGCACGATAAACTCAAATATTCATTTAGCACATAGGTGGTGGTGGTGGTGGTGGGGGGGGTTACCAGGATAAAAACTATTTGTTTTACTGCAGTTTACGGTTATTTGTAGATGGACTTCTTCAAAACAAGTATTCGGAAACGGTCAAGGGTGTAGTAATACAAATTAATGTGTCGGGCCATCGGTTTATCTGAGTTACAATTTATTATAACTCTAAGAAGGTATTCGGTACCTTTTGCAAATAATTTTGAACTCAAAATGTGCAGTTATGTTTACCTTTAATATGAAAACTAGATTTACAATCCCACGGGTGTTATCCAGTGAATCTAAGTCACAGCATATTTCATGGAATATTACTATTACTGGAATAAGCTACTTGGAATAAAACATGGATCTGTTGAGATGCGTGTTTTAAGGTTACTGTCACCAATGCTGGTATCATGATATTATAGAGGAACTTTGAAAAATATTGTTTGATTTGTTTAAAATGTCAAAATTATTTAATGTAACATATTTAACTTGTTTGTTGTGAGTGTGGCAGGTAAAGGGTGGCCTATATGTATATACCATTGTTCATGCAAAGTTTCGAGTAATGATTCGAGGAGTCCAGTTTGTTCTTAACTGACAGAGAGTCCATAGAAGAATTCGGAAAGACATATAGACATCACAAAGAGTCAGAACTACGAGAAATAAAGTTGTAACTTACGCCATAACGTTTATAATACGGTTACTTATTATTTATCATTAAAGATGAATGTAAGATATGTCAACCGAACTATATATCAACGATCACCTACACCGTATTAGAAAAGCTAATGTTTGCCTACCAGTAAATAGTTATCATGGAACCAAATAGTTTAAAACGATATTTAAACTATTAGATTTTATGATAACTATTTCCATAATGCTATACTATTAGGTTCCATGATAACTATTTCCATAATGTCAAACTTGTAGGTTCTATGATAACTATTTCCATAATGTCGTCAAACTTGTAGGTTCTATGATAACTATTTCCATAATGTCAAACTTGTAGTTCTATGATAACTATTTCCATAATGTCAAACTTGTAGGTTCTATGATAACTATTTCCATAATGTCAAACTTGTAGTTCTATGATAACTATTTCCATAATGTCAAACTTGTAGTTCTATGATAACTATTTCCATAATGTCAAACTTGTAGGTTCTATGATAACTATTTCCATAATGTCAAACTTGTAGTTCTATGATAACTATTTCCATAATGTCAAACTTGTAGTTCTATGATAACTATTTCCATAATGTCAAATTATAGGTTCTATGATAACTATTTCCATAATGTCAAACTTGTAGTTCTATGATAACTATTTCCATAATGTCAAACTTGTAGTTCTATGATAACTATTTCCATAATGTCAAATTATAGGTTCTATGATAACTATTTCCATAATGTCAAACTTGTAGGTTCTATGATAACTATTTCCATAATGCCAAACTTGTAGGTTCTATGATAACTATTTCCATAATGTCAAACTTGTAGTTCTATGATAACTATTTCCATAATGTCAAATTATAGGTTTTATTATAACTATTTCCATAATGCTATACTATTAGGTTACATGATAACTATTTCCATAATGTCAAACTTGTAGGTTCTATGATAACTATTTCCATAATGTCAAACTTGTAGGTTCTATGATAACTATTTCCGTAATGGAAGACTAGCTTCAGGTTTAAGGCTAAGCCTAATATATCAAGCAGGACTATTTCAAGAATTTCATATATAATATATCATAAATTGGTTAATGTTAATTAATTCAGTTTACTAAGCTGGACTATTTTCTTGTGTTATAAATAAACACTGACATATAGATAACGACATAATTAGGTTTGAAATGATCTATTAACAGCTGCGACTAGAGACACTAAATGTGATCAAGAAGGACATTCTTGATGAATAAACAGTTCAATGAGTCATTCACAAGCTTGTGAATACGAAAAAAGGGCTGTCAGTAGGTCCATTTGTGTACAACGCTGTCAGTAGGTCCATCTACGTACAACGCTGTCAGTAGGTCCATCTACGTACAACGCTGTCAGTAGGTCCATCTATGTACAACACTGTCAGTAGGTCCATCTATGTGACGAAGGTTTTATTATAGGAAACAAGTGATTTGAAAATGAGTATTTACGACCTAAAACCATTATTTTAAACCGACCTACAAAATAGAAAGTTGTAGTAGGTGCTGCACATAATTTATCAGGTATGTTTTATTTATCAGGATCGTTCTTTAGAAAGCTTAGTTTGAAATCCACTCTGAGATTATAACATTCTGAGACAATACTGATAGTACTGTTTGTAACACAGGTATATCAAACGTAATGTATTGTTGTAACACAGATATACAAACGTAATGTGTTGTTTGTAACACAAACGTAATGTGTTGTTTCGAGTTATTTTAAAACTGATGGTTAAGTGTGTATGTGCACTCTTCTGTTAAAACCGTCTGATTTCTGCTAAAAGTTTGTCCCAACATATTCTGCGACAGAATACATTTGTAAGAAATACATGAACAATATTTCAGTAAACTTACGTATCATAAACTTCAAAATGGAACATTTATCACTATTGTCACATGTGAGAGTGCCGTATGTTGGGTAATCGCAGTGTGCTCACATGGATAACCTGGCAGTTCTAACAAATATAAACCATACATTTATCACACATATTTTATTAAGTAAATATCGGGAGAGAATCACTTCATCACTGGTGATATAGAACTTAAAATAAAGGTGTATTTGACGTCATACCGTGTTAGATCAATATGCAGTACGTCTACAGAAACATTTAATACATGGTAATGACAAGAAATGGGTCACTGAATTAACGCAACCGAAGCGGATAATGTTTGGGTTATTACAGTTTCCACCTGTGCAATCGGTTACAGTGACACACTAAACCTTCTTTCTGTTTACTTACACGGCTCGTTATTGAATATATCATAACACGGTTATCTTCACACATCAAACGTATAACCATTTTATACACGTGCCAGCTACATCTCATGAGTAACACACATTAAATGTACATCATGTGCATCACTGACATTCTTAAACCTCTTACAATAACGAATTACTTACGAGTGTGATAACAATAATACATACAAAATTATACACTAGGGAAAGAATGGAAATAGATATGTATCTATCTTTTAATATCTGCTTTTAGTGTAGTAACTCGTAAGTAATACAACATGTGCAGAAACAAACAATGTGATAACATCCGTAAACACAAACTAAAATAACTGATTTAAAATAATATTAGTGTGGTCAGTGTAACACAGAAACCATGTTCATCAGAATCTGACGACAAAATATTCGAAAGAAATCTGGACCATAGAATAGTCTTTCATAAATATGAATAGCAACATTAATCATGTTGAACATACAAAACACAAATATTAACCATAATCATGTTGAACATACAAAACACAAATAGTAACCATAATCATGTTGAACATACAAAACACAAATATTAACCACAATCATGTTGAACATACAAAACACAAATATCAACATTAATCATGTTGAACATACAAAACACAAATATTAACATTAGTCATGTTGAACATACAAAACACAAATATTAACCATAATCATGGTAAACATACGAAACACAAATATTAACCATAATCATGTTGAACATACAAAACACAAATATTAACCATAATCATGTTGAACATAGAAAACACAAATATTAACCATAATCATGTTGAACATACAAAACACAAATATTAACCATAATCCTCTTAAACTTACGAAACCTTAATATTATCTACAATCATATTTAACAGAAGAAAAACCCTAATATTAACTACAACCATATTTAACAGAAGAAATACCTTAATATTAACTGTAATCATATTTAACAGAAGAAAAACCCTAATATTAACTGTAATCATATTTAACAGCAGAAAAACCTTAATATTAACTGTAATCATATTTAACAGAAGAAAAACCCTAATATTAACTGTAATCATATTTAACAGAAGAAAAACCTTAATATTAACTGTAATCATATTTAACGGAAGAAATACCTTAATATTAACTGTAATCATATTTAACAGAAGAAAAACCCTAATATTAACTGTAATCATATTTAACAGAAGAAAAACCTTAATATTAACTGCAATCATATTTAACAGAAAAAAACAAATATTAACTATAATCATATTTAACAGAAGAAAAACCCTAATATTAACTATAATCATATTTAACAGAAGAAAAACCCTAATATTAACTGTAATCATATTTAACAGAAGAAAAACCCTAATATTAACTGTAATCGTATTTAACAGAAGAAAAACCCTAATATTAACTGTAATCATATTTAACAGAAGAAAAACCCTAATATTAACTATAATCATATTTAACAGAAAAAACCCTAATATTAACTGTAATCATATTTAACAGAAGAAAAACCCTAATATTAACTGTAATCATATTTAACAGAAGAAAAACCTTAATATTAACTATAATCATATTTAACAGAAGAAAAACCTTAATATTAACTATAATCGTATTTAGCAGAAGAAAAACCCTAATATTAACTATAATCATATTTAACAGAAAAAACCCTAATATTAACTGTAATCATATTTAACAGAAGAAAAACCCTAATATTAACTGTAATCATATTTAACAGAAGAAAAACCTTAATATTAACTATAATCATATTTAACAGAAGAAAAACCTTAATATTAACTATAATCGTATTTAGCAGAAGAAAAACCCTAATATTAACTATAATCATATTTAACAGAAAAAAACCCTAATATTAACTATAATCATATTTAGCAGAAGAAAAACCTTAATATCAACTATGATCATATTTAACAGAAGAAAAACCATAATATTAACTATAATCATATTTAACAGAAAAAAACCCTAATATTAACTATAATCATATTTAACAGAAAAAACACTAATATTAACTATAATCATATTTAACAGAAAAAAACCCTAATATTAACTATAATCATATTTAACAGAAGAAAAACCTTAATATTAACTATAATCATATTTAAAAGAAGAAAAACCTTAATATTAACTATAATCATATTTAACAGAAAAAAACCCTAATATTAACTATAATCATATTTAACAGAAGAAAAACCTTAATATTAACTATAATTATATTTAACAGAAGAAAAACCTTAATATTAACTATAATCATATTTAACAGAACAAAAACGTTAATAATAACTATAATCATATTTAACATAAAAAAACCATAATATTAACTATAGTCATATTTAACAAAAGAAACAACTTAATATTAACTATAATCATATTTAACAGAAGAAAATCCCTAATATTAACTGTATTCATATTTAACAGAAGAAAAACCCTAATATTAACTATAATCATATTTAACAGAAGAAAAACCATAATATTAACTGTAATCATAATTAACAGACGAAAAACCCTAATATTAACTATAATCATATTTAACTGAAGAAAAACCCTAATATTAACTATAATCATATTTAACTGAAGAAAAACCCTAATATTAACTATAATCATATTTAACTGAAGAAAAACCCTAATATTAACTATAATCATATTTAACAGATATTATTCATCCAGGATATTTTTATGACGGACACAATATTTTTTACAAAGTAATAGAAGCCTACATTTATTACATAGATGAGTATAGAAGTCTGTGATAAATTGGTAATTAGATGTGTAATTAGAGAAGCCAGTTTTGAATATTATCGTGTGTTGTGAACTTAAGTAGTGCTGTTGTTACAACGTTATTATTGTGTGTTGTGAACTTAAGTAATGCTGTTGTTACAACGTTATATCGTAAGTCTTCCCGCTTTCTATTGTTGTGAAACTGGATTTGGAACTTATTTTTAAAACGTTGTTTTTATTTGACGTGTAATATAAAACTGTTTTGTTTATTTTTTCAGTACGGTAGCTTCACTGTGACAGCCATGTTGTAGATGACTGATTCGAGAGGTTGTTAGTTCTGTATAAAATTTATCAAACCAATTTTTATATTTTGTCAAATATTGTAATACCAATTTTTAGATTAGTTTATAAATCAATATTATCTCCAAATCAAAGGTAACTAACAACTTATATCAAATGTAAAAAACTTTACGATAATAAATACACTTTTATTATGTTCATAGTCATAAAATTACTGTGCATTGTTTAAACATTTGATGGCTGTTAAAGATGTTTTCGGCCATAAACCAAATAATATCTCAGGATATTATTATATGGCCTCTGTACTACAACATCGTACTAATTTATTTTTTAAATCATCAATATGTAAATCATGTATCAGAAAAATAGCCCCGGCATGGCCAGGTGGATTAAGGCGTTCGACTCATAATCTGAGGGGCGCGAGTTCGAATCCCCATCACACCAAGCATGCTCGCTCTTTCAGCCGTTGGGTTGTTATAATGTGACGGTCAATCCAACTATTCTTTGGTAAAAGAGTAACCCAAGAGTTGGCGGTGGGTGGTGATGACTAGCTGCCTTTTCTCTAGTCTTACATTACTAAGTTATAGATGGCTAGCGCAGATAGCCCTCGTGCAGTTTTACGCGAAATTAAAAAAACAAACAAACAGATACCACATTTATCCTAGTCCAACGTGATGAACAGAATCCAGGAAAGTCCAAAAACCACCTACAAACACCTATACTGTTTTTTCACAAGAACCGTGTCCTCATCATCACAGTTTTCTGGTGACGGTTTCTGAGTCAAAAAACGACGTTGGAGATTTTTATTGATGTCTTTTAAAGACTGTCATTTCGATACATTTGTTCGACCGCTACTTTCAGCTTATCGTATTGAAATATCGATGTTTCACACTCAGTTTTTCTCCCTAAGAAAATACTTTTAACGTGTAACTGAGAAAAAGGTTTGTATGCACGAGCTTCAGACGGTTCCATTGATTCATTGTTTCTTAAAAACTCGACTTTCACAGATGAAATCTGATTTCTTGCGACTGAAACAGTTAAAAGATAAATGAAATATTTTGATATGTAACAACAACTCTGTTTGACAACACTGCTCGTTTCTTATATCAATACAGCATATACTGATACACACAGTATTACTGATTGAATCATTCATTTTTTATTTGTGTTTCTCATACTAAATAATACTTGGTACTGGAATCATAGCAACCAAACCTTGGTAAAATAGCACGCATTTCATTACTGAGAATCTAACGTGTATATTAAGGGTGAGAAACGAACGTGTAATCTAATGTTGAGAAATTTATATTCACTTTAATTGCCAGAAACGAACTTGTACAGCGACAGTCAGGAAGTAAGTCCCGTTTTAATGTTGACAAAAATAACCTTCAATAGAACAGTTATAAAGGAGTAACACAAATTTCAATTCTAAAAAAAGAAATTTTGAAAAATGTCTTTCGAGAGGTAGAAACTTGAGGTATCTAATACGGTAAATGTAAGCCCTTTTATACCTAAGAAACCGCCGAGCATTTGGACTCTGACGCATTACAAACCTGAGAAATTGAATCGAATTTCTACACCAGAAAAGTAAATCTCATATTTGATGTTGAAAGCTCAATAACACATTCCAGCATGAGAGGTAAATAACTCGCATTTCAATGTTGAGAAAACATCAAATACACGTTCTGATTCAACAAGAAAATATAACTCACTTTAATACCAAGAGAAAATAAATAAATATTGTAATGATACTTAATACGTAAAATATATTCAGTTCCAGAAAGTACATAATTAAATACACATAGAAAAACTTATTTAATACACAAAAAACTAACATGTATTTAATACACACAAAAAGGTAACACACATATAATACACAGCAAAAGGTAACATGTATTTAATACACAGAAAAAGGGAAAATGTATTTAATACACAGAAAAAGGTAACGTATTTAATAACAGAAAAAGGTGACATGTATTTAATACACAGAAAAAGTGACATGTATTTAATACACAGAGGAAGATGACATGTATTTAATACATACAAAAAGGTAATATGTATTTAATACACACAAAAAGTTGACATGTATTTAATAAACAGAAAAAGGTAACGTGTTTAATACACACAAAAAGGTAACATGTACTTAATACACAGAAAAAGGTGAAAGGTATTTAATACACAGAAAAAGGTGATATGTATTTAATACACAAAAAAAGGTGACATTTATTTAATAAACAGAAAAAGGTGACGTGTTCAATACACAGAAAAAGATGACATGTATTTAATACACAGAAAAAGGGAACATGTATTTAATACACAGAAAAAGGGAACATGTATTTAATACACAGAAAGAGAGAACATGTATTTAATACACAGAAAGAGGTAGCGTATTTAATAAACAGGAAAAGGTGACATGAATTCAATAAACAGAAAAAGGTGACACGTATTTAATACACACAAAAAGGTAACATGTATTTAATACACACTAAAAGGTGACATGTATTTAATACACACAAAAAGGTCACATGTATTTAATACACAGCAAAAAATAACATGTATTTAATACACAGAAAAAAGTGACATGTATTTAATACACAGAAAGAGATAACATGTATTTAATACACCCAAAAAAGTAACAAGCATTTAATACAACCGTAAAAATAAAGTAACATGTATTTAATACACAGAAAAAAGGTAACTTATTTAATACACAAAAAAAGTAACATGTATTTAATATACACAAAAAGGTAAAATGTATATAACACACAGAAGAAGGTGGCATGTATTTAACACACAGAAAAAGGTGACATGTATTCAGTACACAGAAAAAAGTGACATGTATTCAGTACACAGAAAAAAGTGACATGTATTTAATAAACAGAAAAAATGACATGTATTTAATAAACAGAAAAAGGTGACACATATTTAATACACAAAAAAAAGGTAACATGTATTTAATACACACTAAAAGGTGACATGTATTTAATACACACAAAAAGGGAAAATGTATTTAATACACACAAAAAGGGAAAATGTATTTAATACACACAAAAAGTAACATGTATTTAATACACAGAAAAAGGTAACGTATTTAATAACAGAAAAAGGTGACATGTATTTAATACACAGAAAAAAGTGACATGTATTTAATACACAGAAAAATCGTGACGATGTTAATAATACAGAAAAAAGGTGACATGTATTTAATAATACAAAAAGATTGACATGTATTTAATAAACAGAAAAAGGTAACATGTGTTCAATACACAGAAAAAGATGACATGTATTTAATACACAGAAAAAGGTGACATGTATTTAATACACAGAAAAAGGTGACATGTATTTAATACACACAAAAAGGTGACATGTATTTAATAAACAGAAAAAAGTAACATGTATTTAATATACACAAAAAGTTAACATGTATTTAATACACAGCAAAAAATAACATGTATTTAATACACAGCAAAAAAAATTCTTGTATTTAATACACAGAAAAGGTGAGATGTATTTAATATACACAAAAAGGCGACATGTGTTTAATACACAGAAAAAGGTGACATGTATTTAATACACACAAAAAAGTAACAAGTACTTAATACACCGTAAAAGGTAACATGTATTTAATACACAGAAAAAGGTAAATTTATTTAATACACACAAAAAGTAACGTATTTAATACACAGGAAAAGGTGACATGAATTTAATAAACAGAAAAGGTGACATGCATTTAATACACACAAAAAGGTGACATGTATTTAATAAACAGAAAAAGGTAACATGTGTTCAATACACAGAAAAAGATTACATGTATTTAATACACAGAAAAGATTGACATGTATTTAATACACAGAAAAAGATTGATTGACATGTATTTAATACACACAAAAAGGTGACATGTATTTAATAAACAGAAAAAAGTAACATGTATTTAATATACACAAAAAAGTAACATGTATTTAATACACAGCAAAAAATAACTTGTATTTAATACACAGAAAAGGTGAGATGTATTTAATATACACAAAAAGGCGACATGTGTTTAATACACAGAAAAAGGTGACATGTATTTAATACACAGCAAAAAGTAACATGTATGTAATACACAGCAGGTAAAAAGGTAACATGTATTTAATACACACAAAAAGGTAACATGTATTTAATACACAGAAAAAGGTAACATGCATTTAATACACACAAAAAGGTAACATATATTTAATACACAGAAAAAGTTACATGTATTTAATACACAGCAAAAGGTGACATGTATTTAATACACAGAAAAAGGTGACATGTATTTAATACACAGAAAAAGGGAACATGTATTTAATACACAGAAAAAGGTAACACGTATTTAATACACACAAAGAGTAACATGTATTTAATACACAGAGGAATGTTATGTGTATTTTTACGCTAATTATTGAAGTTTAAAATAACTTAAATCCTCTTTTCTGTCCAAAGTTCTTCAGTTGTAAGATAATAAACAGTAAATTTAGAGTTAGTGCATTCAGTGAACGTAACTAAAATTTATCATAACTCCATATGTCCACTAGTTTCATTCAGACTCTGCTATTGTATGTTATAATATTCTTGAAACTCTTATAAAACACCTAAAACACTAAGAGGGAGGCGAGCCACAAACATCCGGATTACCTAACGGATTGGCCAACCTGGTTCATACTGAAATTGTTTTATCCCTGCTGGTAGTGTTGTAAAGTGTACTTAATATTAACTCTCACTTATAGCGATCTAACACCCTTAAAACTGTCGCTGATCAGATAATAAACACTTTACATTAAAACATAACCTAACAACCTGAGGTTAAGCAGTTTTATATTCTTGTAATAAAATACAAAGAGAAAATAATAAATATTTATTGTAAAACATTCATCAATCTTTACGATGCACCGGAGGGAAAATACACGCACTTCAGATAAACACACAGTTCGATACAACGTATTGATTTCAGCACTGAGAATGACAAACACATTAAAATGCTTGTAAATACTGGTGATAACTTATAACAGAAGACCACAATGGTCTGCTTCAGTGTTGAGCTGATTGCTTCTTGCATGAATTAACCAAGGCTACCACTAATCATGGATCATGTGTGTTCCTTGTTAAACAGCGAGTTATGCAACTGTTTCTTACATAAATTAATTTAAATTTATCTGTTCTTAAACATAAAGAAACACAAGTGATTAACTTCGTTATGCTTACCACAGGGATCGGTCTTCGTTACAATACCTCAAGTTGACTGATGAGACACGAGATGGTTGGAAAATCTTTGATTAACATATTATTAAGATTCATATGAGAGATATTAGTTACTTTGTACTTTATATATGTGAAAGAAAATATAGAAGGAATTTACAGAGCACCAGTGTTAAGACAGCATTTACAACACGTTGCAGATACATTTTTTAAACAACCAAATTCATATATTTGGATATTTTTACATTCACAACAGGCTACAAATAGATTTTTTAAACAACCAAATTTATATATTTGGATATGTTTAAATTTACCTTGATATGAATCAGAAATCGACTAAAGAAACGCGAAACAAAGAAACAATAACTCAGTAATTTGCGTGATATTTAGCACCTCTTAGGCCTCTATTGGTTTCTAATGGTTCATCTTATTCCTGGTTTTAAAGTGTCGTCTGACATGTTATATATAGATGGCGCTTCATGGAATCTTTCCTACTTAGCACCCAGTCCAGATGATCACTTCCGGTACTGAACTAAAGATTATTGGTTTGTGGTTCGTGAGATATAGATTTGAAATGATATTTGCACACGACTCTGAATTTTTAAATCGAAATTGAGTAAATTATGAAGCACGTAAAAACATTAACGAGTTTTATAGTTTATATAATTTAGTTAGTAATATTTAGGCTGAGATGGACATTTAAAAAAATGTTATATGCATCGATACCTTGGATAATTCTAAAATACGCAATGTATTTAAGAGACAAAGTTTCGTAAGTAAATATAGGAAATTCAATAATAGTATTCTATTGTCTGTAAGACAAGTTTTAAAAACCCTGTTTAACAGGTTGAGAGATGGACCATCGGTATATTTACGGATTTACAAGGTCGAGGGTTATATTATTTATGGATGGCAAAGTGTAGCTGTGTAAGAACACCGTCTGTTTAGCAATGATATTTAACAGATTTTGTAAGATATCCATTAAGAGGTTTATTTAAAAACCAAACTGATGTGTTTATAAAACAGTTAAATATAGATAACAAACAACTGAAGGGTGAAATACTTGGGGATAATTGTAATGTTAAAGAATTTCTCGGTCATCCCTTGCTTGTTTGCTTGATTTTTGAATTTAGAGCAAAGCTACACGAGGGCGTTAGTTGTCCTTAATATAGCAGTGTAAGACTAGGAGGAAGGCAGCTAGTCATCACCGCACACCACAAACTCTTGGGCTACTCTCTTACCAACGAATAGTAGGATTGACCGTAATATTATAACGCCTCCCCCCGGCTAAAAGGGCGAGCATGTTCGGTACAATGGGGATTCGAACCCGCTACTTGTTGGTCGTATAGGACAATGAAAATGTGTAGATTTATTCCTATTCGATCTATTCCAACTTAAGTATACATTTTCTTCATGAATATGTGAAAAGATAGAACCTATATGAGTACTATATGTATATTTATCCATGAATACCTGAGAAGTGTGTACGCATATAAGTGGGTAATATGAGCAAGTGTATGTATTTACTTGCATACACACACACACTCACATGTATTACTCATAGTTACATACGTACATACAAATGTTCGGATATTCATGGATAAATGTATACACTGATACTTATAGTACTAGTATGTAAATGTTTATAGATGTATTCATAAATACCTGAGAAGTGTGTATGTAGCAAAGTATATGTATGCATGTATGTGAGTAGCTGAAACGTATATATGTACGCACATAAACACCAGAACTGTATGCACGTGTGTACATATTTATCTACGAATAATTATATGTACATATGCAACAGAACTATATATGTAAGTGTGTATATATTTATCTATTAATATGTGAAAAGTCTATACATGTGAGTATTATATATACGAATGTATATGTATATGAACACTTGAAAATAAGGTACACACACATGATGTATAGAAGAGTGTGCCATACGTAGGTATGTATTTATCAACTAATATATGAAACGTATGTATGTTTACAGGAATGAGTAACATATATACGTGTATATATACTCTTAAAAAAACACGCAAAAAAGATATTTTTGTTATTTTAAAGAGAAATATATGTAATAACGTTACAAGCTCAGAGTTTGTGATGTTACACGTGTTAAGGCACTGATTGTCAGACCAAAATGACAATAAAAGTTGTGCACTTTGAAAACGGAGGAAAACATCGGATTTTTCGCCAAAACGCATGCGTGTCCAATAAATTTGTTTGAGAGATCTGCACGTTCTGCAAGTGCAACATGTGCAAAATCCCTGTAAAAGTGACGGGTTCTCGGTTTCCATAGCTCAGTGTTAAGCCACCGACAGTTACGCTAAGACTGACTGAAGCACAACGCAACAACGCCATTGGTCGCTTGGAAGCAGGCGAATCTCGATCAGATGTTGCCAGAGCTGTGAATGTCCACCCAAGCACCATCACAAGGCTATGGAATCGTCACCAACAACATGGATCAACTCGTGACCGTCCACGATCTGGCAGACCTCGTGTGACCACGCCCGCACAAGATCGCTACATCCGGTTACGTCACCTTCGAGATAGGACCACCACTGCGACATCTACTGCCTCAACCATACCAGGGATGCGTAGGATCAGACCGTACGCAACCGTCGACGAGATTCTCAGGCCCCATGTGCAACCCATCATGGTGAACGTCAACGACGTTTTTCAACATGACAACGCCCGTCCTCACACAGCCCGACTCACCACTGTCTTCTTGAGACACCACAACATCAACGCTCTTCCCTGGCCCTCCAGATCACCAGATTTAAACCCCATCGAACATCTTCGGGACGAGTTGGACCGACGTCTGCGACGGCGACAACCTCAACCGCAGACTCTACCTCAGCTTGCAGCAGCTTTGCAGGCTGAGTGGACAGCCACTCCACAGGATGTGATTTGTCATATCATCGCTTCCATGAGCAGGAGATGCCAAGCAGTTACTGATGCTCACGGGGGGCATACTCGTTATTGACGTTGAGTGACATTAAACTTCACCTAGTGAGCGTGGACTTCGCCTTTGCAACTTTGGATGTTCAGCAGCGAATGTGCAAAGTTTCACACATGTCATACAGAACTACCCGGAATAAACTTGTTAACAATTTGTCTCATATTTTGCCTTTTGCGTTTCTTTTTTTGAAGAGTGTATATTTGTTCATGAACACCTTAAATTAGGATGTATATTTGTGTTAGTAGTACACGTATTTGTGTGTATATTTAACTATGAATACGTAACACGTGGCAGTACACGAGTTTGATTACCATGTACGTGTGTAAATATCTTTCAATGTTAACTATATAGAATTGATAAGGTATTAATTAACTCAGTAACAAATACAGTTAACTAAACACACTGATTTTACGTTTGTTTTAATAACAAACTTGTAAGTCAATGTAAGACAGGTCTGTAGTTAAAATATAACGGTAAAACTATTCTACAATAGAGACTATTTTGGTAAGAAACTGTTATCCAACAATGTTGTATAGTCAGCAAAACGTAATGAGTTTTTTTATCACCAGTCAAAGTAAATGTTTCTAAAAAAAGAGCTTTCGCAGTCGGTAAACGAAAGAGATTGCTATTCAAAATTTTTAAATCATTCTCTTATCAATGAATACCTTGGCAAATACAAATTTATTGGTCGATAGCCAATAAACTCGTGAGCTTGCATACTTTTCAGTTTACCAATCAAAACGTTGAAACCTAATTTACTAAACTGATAGTTCCTGAACCTTGAACTACGAGTTCTTTTATTTAAAATGTAAAGGAATATTGTCAGTATTACCAGTATATTCGTTTTAAACATGACACACTAATAGTTAATGTTTATTTCACGTAACGTGCTTATTTTTATAAGATATCAATTAAATGTTTGTAAGGTCACAGGTTGCGGAGATAACAGTAAAAAGAGGACGGTGTGTTAACTGTTCTAATAATATTTTAGAGATGAACATTTAGAAACTCTCGAGAGGACTAAACCTAAGATTTGAATAATACATTTCTTTACTAAACAAAAACATTTAAAAGTTCAGCAGATCACTATATCTGAGCTTGTAATAAAACACTGTTTGTCAATCATATTCAGCCAATTGAGAGCACCGATAGCACAGACTAACGTTTACTCTGTTAGTAGTATAATACAGTTAAACTGATAGTATTATATTACAGTTAAACTAACAATGATACAACACAGTTAAACTTATAGTGATACAACACAGTTAAACTGTTAGCAATATAATACAGTTAACCTGTTAATAATATGACACATTTAAACTGTTAGTAATATAATACAGTTAAACTATTAGCAATATAACACGTTAAACTATTAGCAATATAATTAAGCTGTTAGTAAATAACACAGTTAAGTTGTTAGTAAATAACACAGTTAAGCTATTAGTAATATAATACACTTAAACTGTTAGTAATATAATACAGTTAAACTGTTAGTAGTATAACACAGTTAAACTGTTAGTAATATACTACAGTTAAACTATTAATAATATAACATAGTTACACTGTTACTAATAATAATACAGTTAAACCGTTAGTAATATAATAGAGTTAAACAGTTAGTGAATAACACAGTTAAACTGTTATTAATATAATACAGTTAAGCTGTTAGTAATATAATACAGTTAAACTGTTAACAATATAACACAGTTAAACTGTTAGGAATATAACACAGTTAAACTGTTAGGAATATAACACAGTTAAACTGTTAGTAATATACTACAGTTAAACTATTAATCCTATAACATAGTTAAACTGTTACTAATAATAATACAGTTAAACCGTCAGTAATATAATACAATTAAACTGTTAGTGAATAACACAGTTAAACTGTTAGTAATATAACACAGTTAAACTGTTAACAATATAACACATTAAACTATTAACAATATAACACAGTTAAACTGTTAGTAATATAATACAGTTAAGCTGTTAGTAATATAATACACTTAAACTGTTAGTAATATACTACAGTTAAGCTGTTAGTTATATAACACAGTTAAACTGTTAGTATTATACTACAGTTAAACTATTAATAATATAACATAGTTACACTGTTACTAATAATAATACAGTTAAACCATTAGTAATACAATATAGGTAAACAGTTAGTAATATAATATAGTTAAACAGTTAGTAATATAATACAGTTAAGCTGTTAATAATATAATACAGTTAAGCTGTTAGTAATATAATACAGTTAAACTGTTAGCAATATAACATAGTTAAACTGTTAGTAATATAATACAGTTAAACTGTTAGTAATATAATACAGTTAAACTGTTAGTAATATAACACAGTTAAACTGTTAGTATTATACTGCAGTTAAACCGTTAGTAATATAATACAGTTAAACTGTTAGTGAATAACACAGTTAAACTGTTAGTAATATAATACAGTTAAACTGTTAGTAACATAATACATTTAAACTATTAGCAATATAACACAGTTAAACTGTTAGTAATATAATGCAGTTAAACTATTTGTAATATAATTCATTGAAACTATTAACAATATAACACATTTAAACTATTAACAATATAACACAGTTAAACTGTTAGTAATATAATGCAGTTAAACTGTTAGTATTATAATACATTTAAACTATTAGCAATGTAACACAGTTAAACTGTTAGCAATATAACACAGTTAAACTGTTAGCAATATAACACAGTTAAACTGTTAGTAATATAATACAGTTAAACTATTTGTTATATAATAGAGTTAAACCGATAGTAATATAATACAGTTAAGCTGTTAGTAATATAACACAGTTACACTGTTACTAATATAATACAGTTAAACTGTTAGTAATATAATACAGTTAAGCTGTTAGTAATATAACACAGTTACACTGTTACTAATATAATACAGTTAAACTGTTAGTAATATAATACAGTTAAGCTGTTAGTAACATAACACAGTTACACTGTTACTAATATAATACAGTTAAACTGTTAGTAATATAATACAGTTAAGCTGTTAGTATTATAACACAGTTACACTGTTACTAATATAATACAGTTAAACTGTTAGTAATATAATACAGTTAACTTGCTGGTAATACAGTAGTTGAACTGTTAGTATGAAAACACAGTTAACCTTTGTGATATAACGCAGTTAAATGGTTACTTATATAGTGCAGTTAAATTGTTAATAATATAGAAAAAATGTTTATACTGCAATTAAGACACATAATAATATACAGTGCAAGTAATGTGCCAATAATATTGTGAAATAAAACTATAATTCTATTTATGAAGATTATTTGAACTTTAGAATAATAATAGAACGTCTTCTATTTAATATAATTCTGACTTTGTAAATTAGTAATATACGTATTATTATATTTAATATAATTCTGACTTTGTAAATTAGTAATATACGCTACTTACCGATCTTAAATGAAACCCATTAGTAATATACGCTACTTACCGATCTTAAATGAAACCCATTAGTAATATACGCTACTTACCGATCTTAAATGAAACCCCACTGATATTCACGACTTGTGTTGTTGACAGTAGCAGTACACTAGAAACTGCTTGGTAAAAGTTAAAGGTTATCATATCTTTATAAATATGAAACGAACTACAACTGATTGTGGGTGAGTAAATCTCTATGAAATAAAGTCACAATTTGAAGTGTGACGATTATTGGAGGGTCAGTATTCCTACTCTCCAATCAAGATATAGTTCCTAACTTTGAATTAAAACTTCGTAAGAAATACCGCGAGCCAGTCTGCACAGAACTCAACAACAAGCAACCCTTGTCTTTAACATAACCACAATGTAATGATACCATTGTCACGAGTAGCCCATCCTAAGTCTCTCGCCACTTACAACACGTAAATGAAACTAGTGAGACCTTAGTTCGTCGTTACTGGCTCTGACGTAACGACTCCTGCCGCCAGAGGGCTGCAACATCTTTCGACAACGATTTTTTCTGTGTTTTGCACACTTCCCTAATTTGGTTTGTTATCGGGTGTTCAACATTCAAAGGTGTATTTTTCGTTTATTACATTCGATAATTATAATCGCATCATAATATTTTTATCTTGATAATTAGTAAGTTTTCAAATATTTAAAGAGGTAACTTGTGACGAATCTAAAAATTGAAGAGAGCTAAATTCATTTCGTATGTTAATACACTACTGCTAACTTTATTTATATACAAGCCTAAAACAGAGTACAGTCAGGAAGTTCAGAGAAATAAACTGATTTGTTCTTCACATGGAGTGGACTTTCCGTTATGTTGATTTATAAAAAATAAATCATCCAACAGAAAAACAAACATTAGAAAACTAAGTTAATGTTATGGTTAAATTTTAAAAAACAAGTACTTGTTTTTGTTTTGTTTTCTTTTAATTTCGCGCAAAGCTACACAAATGTTATCTGCGCTAGCCGTCCCTAATTTAGTAATGTAAGACTAGAAGTAAGGCAGCTAGTTATCAACACCCACCGCCAACTCTTGGGCTACTCTTTTACCAACGAATAGTAAGATTGTTCGTCACGTTATAACGCCCCTACGATTGAAAGGGTGAGCATGTTTGGTGCGACGGGGATTCGAACCCGCCTTAATCACCTGACCATGTCGGGCTAAGCTATTATGTTCTTATTCTTTCTAATATAAATATTAAAAGAACAGAAGCCTGCGAATTTGAACCTCATAAAAGCTGTTTTGGTTTTAATGACGGATTGTTTTATTTTTACATATTGGGAAGAAAACAGAAACTCCCACGTTAATTCAGTTTATCACACATACAACATAGTACGTTTAGATCATATAAGCAATCTCTTGTTGCTATAGCGACGAGTGAATAACATTGAAAAGAAACAAATATTATTAAACTTCACATACAAACAACTACTATACAGAAACGACACGTCATGCGGCCTGTTAACCTGTTATATACTAGCGGTGTTTCTGTCGTGGGTTTTAGAACGATCGATAAGATACACGTTGCGATTGGTCCAGAGAAATCTATAGCCAGTGGTTGTCAACATTTTCAGCATAAGAAAATGTGACCAGTTTTCAATGAAAATAATATACTTATGTAAAAATACATATGATGTTTTGTGCAAATTCTGCACGTGATGGAAAAAATATGGATATCTTTTTTGGACTCAGCATACAGGAATTACGTCAGGACAATAACATCTTTGCTGGCTCGTGCTATTGGTTTCTTGCTTAACAAATGACTTCTTCTCTAATCTATAGTTCCTGTCGTATATGAAAGATGTAACCTCTAGATATTGTTTCACTGAATGGACCTCAGCCATTATTTCGGTTCATCTGTAAATTTAAAAACTTAAAATGTTAAAATCCAGGGTTCTTTTCCTGGTAGTATAAAGTGCGGATAACCCATTGTGTAGCTTTGTGCTAAAAACAAGGAAACATCAGATCCTGGACATGGAGCTTCGATAATTATAGAAATATAACACGTTTAAAGGGTAATAGAATATTACACGGAATATTGAGAAGTCTTATCTTATCTTATCTCTTTATCCCGATATTTTATATATTTATTTAATGCAATTTCTTACCTATACTTGTAAAATTAGTATCCGTGTAATTCACACAAATATACATTGAGATAATACTCGTATTATCCAAACAGGGCGTTATAACAGTAATTAAAATGTTAGAAAATTGGTTATTAATTGGTGTTCATAGACAAACTTATTAATATTAATTAAATGACACAGTATTAATACTGGAATAATATTATCAAAAACAACTGTTTTCATTATATATGTCTGTTTGTAATAAAAGTGCAATAGAATAAAAAGATGTCGATTTTTCCTGCTGTTTGAACTTCGCGCAAACCTACACGAGAGCTATCTGCGCCACCCGTCCCTAATTTACAAGTTTGAGACTAGAAGAAAGGCTAGTCATCACCACCCACCGCGAACTCTTGGACTCCTCTTTTACCAACGAATACTGGGGTTGACAGTCACATTATAACGTTCCTATGGCTGGAAGGGCGAACATGTTTGGTGTGAGAGGGATTCAAACCCGCAATCTTCATATTTTGAATCGAATACCTTAACCACCTGGCCATGCCAAGCCTTCTTCTGTTTTGTTTCTTAATATATACAAACGTTCGGCTCAAGAGTTTTTTCACCAGAAGCTGAATATTATTCTTGTTTATTTTGGTTGATATCAAATTTGTGTAAATGAGAAAATAACACTGAAATAGTAATAAATTGTAAGATTTATATAAGTAACATCCGCCTTACTCAAACAGGGTGTATTTGTTAAAGTAATATCCGTCTTACTCAAACAGGGTGTATTTATTGAAGTAACATTCGTGTTACCCAAACAGGGTGTATTTGTTAAAGTAACATCCGTGTTACCCAAACAGGGTGTATTTGTTAAAGCAACATTCGTATTATTCAAACAGTGTGTATTTGTTAAAGTAACGTCCGTTTTATCCAAACAGGGTCTATTTATTAAAGTAACGACCGTATTACCCAAACAGGATGTATTTGTTGAAGTAACATCCGTATTACTCAAATAGGGTGTATTTATTAAAGTAACATCCGTCTTACTCAAACAGGGTGTATTTATTGAAGTAACATTCGTGTTATCCAAACAGGGTGTATTTGTTAAAGTAACATCCGTCTTACTCAAACAGGGTGTTTTTATTAAAGTAACATCCGTGTTACCCAAACAGGGTGTTTTTATTAAAGTAACGTCCGTATTATCCAAACAGGGTGTATTTGTTAAAGTGACATCCGTGTTACACAAACAGGGTGTATTTGTTAAAGTGACACCCGTATTATCCAAACAGTGTGTATTTGTTAAAGTGACATCCGTGTTACACAAACAGGGTGTATTTGTTAAAGTAACGTCCGTATTACCCAAACAGGGTGTTTTTATTAAAGTAACATCCGTGTTACCCAAACAGGGTGTATTTGTTAAAGCAACATTCGTATTATTCAAACAGTGTGTATTTGCTAAAGTAACGTCCGTATTATCCAAACAGGGTGTATTTATTAAAGTAACGACCGTATTACCCAAACAGGATGTATTTGTTGAAGTAACATCCGTATCACTCAAATAGGGTGTATTTATTAAAGTAACATCCGTCTTACTCAAACAGGGTGTATTTGTTAAAGTGACATCCGTGTTACACAAACAGGGTGTATTTGTTAAAGTGACACCCGTATTATCCAAACAGGGCGTATTTGTAAAAGTAACATCCGTATTATCCAAACAGGGCGTATTTGTAAAAGTGACATCCGTGTTACCCAAATAGGGTGTATTTATTAAAGTAACATCCGTCTTACTCAAACAGGGTGTATTTATTGAAGTAACATTCGTGTTACCCAAACAGGGTGTATTTGTTAAAGTGACACCCGTATTTTCCAAACAGGGCGTATTTGTTAAAGTAACATCCGCCTTACTCAAACAGGGTGTATTTATTAAAGTAACAACCGTGTTACCCAAACAGGACGTATTTGTAAAAGTGACATAGAACGTAAACAAGGTTCTTTATTATGACGAAAGACACTTCGTTCTATTTATCGACCTAACGTAGTTGTAACACGACTGTGTTTAAGAATACGACTAAAGATTTCATTTGAACCTTGTAAAGAATGTTAAATTCTAGATATCTGTTGTCGTATTAGAGATACCAATCTTTATAACTGAACCTGACCTTAACCTTGTTTCATAACAGTGATGTCAGTTTTGTCAACATTCTGACTGTTATAATGTTCTATATATATTTGTTCAAACTAACAATTATAACTAATTACAAATAAGCTAAGAAACTATGAAACATTGAACATTTTATTACCTCTTCATATTTATTTTTTCATAAACACAGTAGTTACACATGTACCACTGTTTTGGTTCTAGCTAGATCCAAGAAAATATTTTTTTACATTGAACTAAAACAAAGTATTATCCCATTATTAACAAGATAAGAAACGAATTTCAATTTTGAAAATAACAATTGCCCCATATGAAAAACCCATGCCTGTTAAAGGACCGATTAATGAGGATTCTCCGTCAGTAATACATCAATATAAGTTTGTACGGAAATGCAAATCATTCAGAATATCCATAGAAAAAATGTAAGAAATATTCTGACATCTATCAGGTACTCTTTGAACTAACAAGTGTAGTGGTGGTTAATATAAACTGTACAGTATACTGTGTATTTAATGTAATGTTTAATGTAAACTGTTCAGCATAGAGTGTAGTGGTGGTTAATGTGAACTGTTCAGTATACAGTTTAGTGGTTATTAATATAAACAGTACAGTATACAGTGTCGTTGTGGTTAATGTAAAATATATAGGGTGCAGTGGTGTTTAATGTAAACTCTTTAGTGTTCATTATACAGCGTAGTGGTGTTTAATGTAAACTCTTTAGTGTATAGTATACAGCGTAGTTGTGTTTAATGTGTTCAGTATACAGCGTAGTGGTGTTTAATGTAAACCCTTTAGTGTTCATTATACAGAGTAGTGGTGTTTAATGTGAACTCTTTAGTGTATAGTATACAGCGTATTAGTGTTTAATCTGTACAGTATACAGTGTAGTGGTGTTTAATGTGTACGGTATACCGTGGTTCCTCTCTCATGATTTAAATTCCTGAGGTTATTTCGTACCAATAAGTTACGAATGTCTATATTATTATATTATTATGTCTATGTCATTGTATTATTATGTCTATATTATTATATTATTATGTCTATGTTATTATATTATTATGTCTATATTATTATATTATTATGTCTATGTTATTATATTATTATGTTTATATTATTATATTATTATGTCTATGTTATTATATTATTATGTTTATATTATTATATTATTATGTCTATATTACATTGATAAAAATGCTTTATACAACACTGGTTGAAAACAATTAAAATATTTCTCCAGACCATTAAAGAAAACTTTCATAATTGACCTTTCTTTCGCTCAAAGACAGTATTGAAATTTGTTGACATATAATTCTTTATTTATTATAATTATATAGGTGAAGTAAATCTGAGAACATTTGTTCGATTTTAACCACTACATTGTTTCTTGTGTGATTTAAAACCTGCTTGTTTCGTCAGATACATTAATTCACATGAGGACCCAAGCAACACCCTGCTTTACCATGTAGAAAGGTCTTTGAAACCTTCCTTTATCGTCAGATATATGATTCACATGAGGACCCAAGCAACACCCCGCTTTACCATGTAGAAAGGTCTTTGAAACCTTCCTTTATCGTCAGATATATGATTCACATGAGGACCCAAGCAACACCCCGCTTTATCATGTAGAAAGGTCTTTGAAACCTTCCTTTATCGTCAGATATATGATTCACGTGAGGACCTAATCAACACCCCGCTTTACCATGTAAACAGCTCTTTAAAACCTCCCTTTATCGTGAAGTATATGATTCGCATGAGGACCCAGGCAATTTTCTGCTTTACTATGTAGACAGCTCTTTAAAACCTCCCTTTATCGTGAAGTATATGATTCACATGAGGACCCAGGCAATTCCCTGCTTTACTATGTAGACAGCTCTTTAAAACTTCCCTTTATCGTGAAGTATATGATTCGCATGAGGACCCAGGCAATTTTCTGCTTTACTATGTAGACAGCTCTTTAAAACCTCCCTTTATCGTGAAGTATATGATTCACATGAGGGCCCAGGCAACTCCCTGCTTTACTATGTAGACAGCTCTTTAAAACCTCCCTTTATCGTGAAGTATATGATTCACATGAGGACCCAGGCAACTCCCTGCTTTACTATGTAGACAGCTCTTTGAAACCTTCCTTTATCGTGAAGTATATGATTCGCATGAGGACCCAGGCAACTCCCTGCTTTACTATGTAGACAGCTCTTTAAAGCCTCCCTTTATCGTGAAGTATATTTTATTCACATGAGGACCCAGGCAACTCCCTGCTTTACTATGTAGACAGCTCTTTAAAATCTACTTTTACACGATTCATATGGGATCCAAGCAGCACCGTATCTTACGATGTAGACAGCTTAATAAAACCTGGGTTTTCGTCATATATATGATTCACATTACGAACCCCTGCTTTACGACTTAAGTAACAGTTTTTAACATACAAATGCAAATCGCTGCTGAGACGAAACCAACGAAAATTATTAATATTATAAATTATTTATATCTCCTTGGAAACGTGCCTGAATATCAAAGAACGGAAGCAGAAAACTTTCGAGTCGACACAATTCATGTTTTCCGTCACTTCTGGTATAGGTGTCTCTCCAGCAAAGGTCTCAACTTCCGTCTGCATTTGAAACTGAAAACTACCAGCTACAACGTGAGATAAGCTTCTATTATAAATTCGAACGACGAAACACACAAAGATCTATATACGTCAGCAACTTCAACTAGTGAATTGTTTTATTTGACTTTCGTTTTTACTTCTGTTGGTGAATTAACTTCTCGTAAGATTCTGTATAAAAGATGTGTTATCACCACATATACTGATAGTTACGTGAACTCATTACTTGAATAATAGCAAGTGGCACAAATAATTTTTATCTGTCAATCGTTTTACTTTATGTAATTTCTCTCACTGACACAGTTTATCACTGATAGGTTTATCCTATTATTATGTTATAGAACAAGCACGTGGTTTATCCTATTATTATGTTGTAGAACAAGCACGTGGTTTATCCTATTATTATGTTGTAGAACAAGCACGTGGTTTATCCTATTAATATGTTATAGAACAAGCACGTGATTTATCCTATTATTATGTTGTAGAACAAGCACGTGGTTTATCCTCTTATTATATTATAGAACAAGCACGTTGTTTATCCTATTATTATGTTATAGAACAAGCACGTGGTTTATCCTCTTATTATATTATAGAACAGGCACGTTGTTTATCCTATTATTATGTTATAGAACAAGCACGTGGTTTATCCTATTATTATGTTATAGAACAAGCACGTGGTTTATCCTATTATTATGTTGTAGAACAAGCACGTGGTTTATCCTATTATTATGTTGTAGAACAAGCACGTGGTTTATCCTATTAATATGTTATAGAACAAGCACGTGATTTATCCTATTATTATGTTGTAGAACAAGCACGTGGTTTATCCTCTTATTATATTATAGAACAAGCACGTTGTTTATCCTATTATTATGTTATAGAACAAGCACGTGGTTTATCCTCTTATTATATTATAGAACAGGCACGTTGTTTATCCTATTATTATGTTATAGAACAAGCACGTGGTTTATCCTATTAAAATGTTATAGAACAAGCACGTGGTTTATCCTCTTATTATATTATGGAACAAGCACGTTGTTTATCCTATTATTATGTTATAGAACAAGCACGTGGTTTATCCTATTACTATGTTATAGAACAAGCACGTGGTTTATCCTATTACTATGTTATAGAACAAGCACGTGGTTTATCCTATTATTATGTTATAGAACAAGCACGTGATTTATCCCATTATTATGTTGTAGAACAAGCACGTGGTTTATCCTATTATTATGTTGTAGAACAAGCACGTAGTTTATCCTATTAATATGTTATAGAACAAGCACGTTATTTATCTCATTATTACGTTATAGAACAAGCACGTGGTTTATCCTCTTATCATATTATGGAACAAGCACGTTGTTTATCCTATTATTATGTTGTAGAACAAGCACGTGGTTTATCCTATTAATATGTTATAGAACAAGCACGTGATTTATCTCATTATTACGTTATAGAACAAGCACGTGGTTTATCCTCTTATTATATTATGGAACAAGCACGTTGTTTATCCTATTATTATGTTGTAGAACAAGCACGTGGTTTATCCTATTAATATGTTATAGAACAAGCACGTGATTTATCTCATTATTACGTTATAGAACAAGCACGTGGTTTATCCTCTTATTATATTATGGAACAAGCACGTGATTTATCTCATTATTACGTTATAGAACAAGCACGTGGTTTATCCTCTTTTCCTGTTACAAGTTTAAAATATTTTCCGTATGTTTTATTGTTTCAATGGTACAACGGTACAGAAGTATGAACGATGTTAAATTTTGAAGACCGTCAGCTATACACAGTACCGTCTGTATAGTCCTTGTTAATACAGGCGATATTTATTAGGTTCAAAATAATATTTTACCTTGTGAACACAGTTCTATCGGAATATCCATCCCGCGTCAAATTTATATTAGGATGGATTTCTCGTTTAAACTGTACACAAACATAACATGAAATTCATTAAATTATCAGTTAGTTTTTAATTTTTCAATGTTTAACAGTTTGCTACAACTATTAACCATGTATAGAACCTTGGAATGATTGTTTATAAGTAAACCTACTGAGAGGACCGCGTGATAATAGCTAGTTGATTTGTTAGGAATTTTATTACTTACACGAGCTACACAGATCTTTAATATTTATTATTCATCACACGATAAACTTTAAAAAAAATACACCATAAAATATGAGTTGTACATTGTAAAACCAATAACAAGCATTGATGTTTACTAAAATGCAGAGAAATTAGCTTTCGTTAAATTAACAAACCAATACATAAAAAATAAACATTAAACTAAAGATTGTAAATGTTGAATATTAGAATTTTGAAAATGTTGAGTCACTGTTAATTTGTACAATTATGTAGTACAAGTATTAATTAATAACATATTCATTTATTTACTGGACATTAATCGTTAACTAGAAAACGTCTTTCTAAACTAAACTTCTTTTTAATGCATACAATAAATAAATTCACTCAAAACTTTTCATATTTATATCATATTCAGAAAGCATTGAGCACGTGCCGCTCGAAGTTCCGAGTTTAATTCGTCATATAGATGAGGGTAAAGTGTGTTGTTTTTTCCTGCTCGCACTTCAAATCAGATGTGCTTGGAACCAGCAGAAAGGAAATTTGGCCATTTTTTAGCAAAATGTATTTTATTTCGCATGGACGGTTCTGACTTTATCCACTTCAATAAGAGAATCAGGCGGGCTTTAAGTTTTCTCCATAGAGGAATGAAACGCTTGAGATATTTTCTTCAACATGCACGACATGGTAATAGGTTTGATTACTTCGGATATTCAATCAATTCTATAACACACACAGGGCTCGAAAATAATTCAAACATTCACACTAATCCGAAACAAACATGAACAGTTGTGTGTTATATAACCTTATTTCAAACCAAATATTAACAGCTCTAAAATCAACTTGCTGTGTAGAGAGTGTGTAATATTAATATAACCAACGGAAACTGTGGATTTTTTGTAAATCATGTTAAACTTTGTCATAAAATGTAATTTTAAATGTTAATGTAACAGCTACATTACATTATGTATATTGTACATAGAACTACATTATAGAATGTAAATTGTGCCTAAAACTACATTACAGGATGTATAATGTACCTAAAACTATCTTACAGAATGTATGGTGTACCTTATAACTACATTACAGGACGTATAATGTACCCTAAAACTATCTAACAGAATGTATGGTGTACCTTATAACTACATTACAGGATGTATAATGTACCCTAAAACTATCTTACAGAATGTATGGTGTACCTTATAACTACATTACAGGACGTATAATGTACCCTAAAACTATCTAACAGAATGTATGGTGTACCTTATAACTACATTACAGGATGTATAATGTACCCTAAAACTATCTTACAGAATGTATGGTGTACCTTATAACTACATTACAGGACGTATAATGTACCCTAAAACTATCTAACAGAATGTATGGTGTACCTTATAACTACATTACAGGATGTATAATGTACCCTAAAACTATCTTACAGAATGTATGGTGTACCTTATAACTACATTACAGGATATATAATATACCCTAGAACAACTGTACAGGATGTATGTTGTGTCCCAAAACTACATTACGGAATGCATTGTGTACCCTAAAATTACAGTACACGATGCATAATGTACCCTAAAATTACAGTACACGATGCATAATGTACCCTAGAACAGGATGTATTTTGAATCCCAGAACTACATTACAGAATGTAATTTTGTCGTAAGTTGTGTAATCCCTTTGTGAAGGAACTGGATATACAAAAACTACTTTCAATATACATAATGTATATTTTGAGTGTTTAGTTTTTTCATACATGGAGAAGGTACCTTAATATCATGGTTAGTATCAAATAGAAATCGTAAGAGGAAGAACCTCTCTGACTTCTAGAGGTACATAACACATCCATCAATGTTCTTAAACAACGAAAATCGTAAGGAAAAAGGTCATTCATATTATTCATACTGTCTTTATCTTTTGATTGGTCGTCTGTATTAGATAAGAAATACATTGAAACATATGTATGTATATATAATGAACTACATTAAAACATATGTATGTATATATAATGAACTACATTAAAACATGTGTATGTATATATAATGAACTACATTAAAACATATGTATGTATATATAATGAACTACATTAAAACATATGTATGTAAATATAATGAACTACATTAAAACATGTGTATGTATATATAATGAACTACATTAAAAGATATGTATGTATATATAATGAACTACATTAAAAGATATGTATGTATATATAATGAACTACATTAAAAGATATGTATGTATATATAATGAACTACATTAAAACATATGTATGTATATATAATGAACTACATTAAAACATATGTATGTATATATAATGAACTACATTAAAACATATATATGTATATATAATGAACTACATTAAAACATATGTATGTATATATGATGAACTACATTAAAACATATGTATGTATATATACTGAACTACATAAAACATATGTATGTATATATAATGAACTACATTAAGACATATGTCTTAACATTAAGAACTACGTTAAAACATCTGTATGTATATATAATGCATATATATGTATATACACATACACAGTATAGAATGAATAATTCATTTGAGTTAGTGAAGATACGCTGTCAACCTGGGTTGTTAGTTTACATAAGAAAGGTACAAAGTCACCCCGGGTTGCAAGTTTAGATAAGAAAGGTACACTGGAATCCCGGGTTGTTAGTTTTGATATAAAAGATACACTGGAACCCCGGGTTGTTAGTTTTGATATAAAAGGAACACTGGCACACCGGGTTGTTACTTTATATAAGAAAGGTACACTGGCACACCGGGTTGTTAGTTGAGATAAGAAAGGTGCATTGGTAACCTCTCTTAGTTTAGAGTAGAGAGGTACACTGGGCACCCCGAGTTGTTAGTTTAAGAGTAGAAAGATATTTTGTTGGCACCCTGGGGTGTTAGTATATTTTGTTCGGCTGAGAGTGTTTTGCGTATTTGTCCTTTGTTGATGACCAAACCTTGTAAAGATCTTACACTTTTGTTACTTTGTTAAACTTGAAATAAAGTTTCTATTTTCCATCCAAAGTGTCATCAGACTTTACTGTCTCAGAGTGGGTTCCTTTCCATCAAAACCGAAATAAGATAAATTAGTATGTAAGCAATTACTACAAGATAATTAAAAGTCTATAAGCCGTAAATTTTCCAATTACGAGATAACATTCGATATTATAACTTTATAATTAAAGTGTCTTTCTAAGATGTTGATGAAGGACTCCAATTCTGTTTGCCTTGAAACGTATTACAATTTTTTAATATGGGAATCCTTTATATGAAGCAGAATCAGTGATAAGTTAAATGTATTACACGTGATGGTCTCGTATCCTCTCTTAGGATAATGTTATTAGACAGGCATTCACTGCTGTTGTTATGATAAGGAAGGAAACATTTAAAAAATAGCAAAAATTTCACGAGTTGTTCTCAGTAATTAACGTCATGATAGTAAAAAGAAAGAAAATTTCCGTGGGTTAAGCGCGACCTATTAGTGAGCGTGTCTTATGTGAATCTTAAATTCCGTGTTTCGCCTTATGTCCGAAAGTTTGTTATAAGCGTGACAGTCAAATAAAATTATTCACTTACAGTGACCAAAAAGTTGGCGGTGAGCGCTCTTAACTGGCTCTCTCCTCCCTAGTCTATCACTTTAAATCTAGGGACGATAAACGGATTTAGCTACGTTGTACGTGTACACAATTACCTAAAACAAAGAAGCAGTTCTGGGTATCGTTTGAAATATGGAAGTGGATTAAAGCTAAATTATTCGACCAGTGAAGTTGGTTATACGTCGTGGTAACCCAATAAAAGAACAAAAATATTGGTTATTCTGTCTAGAAATTGGATTGCTGAACCATAAGTCATGCTTTTGTGACACGGAGGTTTGTCACGCTAAGAAATAACTGATTGAAACGTTCGATTTTCTATAATCTCCTCTGCTAACATCTAACATCCCACAACTCGTTTTGCTTCCGTTTGTTGGAAGACATTGATTTGGTTCTGATTAGCTGTTACCTTCAACTGATGGACGTACTGCTTGACTCAGGAAATAGGGATTTAGGTTTAGACTACATGGCAGAAGACGGCAGAAAATTCCAAACTTAGTGTTTGATTAGCAACTGGAAACTTCGGTTCACTGAACAAAAATAGCAACAAATATCACTTTAAATATTTTCTGAAGATAAAAGGAGTTATTTAACTTCTTGTAGTAAGATAGGTAACAGGTAATGAGGTGGTGGGTCTACCAATATAAGCGTTAATTTTACAGTTGTGAACATGCAGACTACTGCTTCCACCTGGCGTTAGTCATGTCATGGTCAGTGATGACGAGAAACCCACTTGTTGAGAAATTTATATGCAAAAACGGCTCGTTTGGGCTGAGAAACACTTTACATGGAAGAGCGAAGAACGTTTCGACCTTCTTCGGTCATCGTCAGGTTCACAAACCTGGTGAACCCAAACGACCGAAATTGCATATAAATTTCATGTCATGTGTTACTTATACCAATGTACAGATACATTGAAAAAAAAACACAACTTGATACTGAGTGAGTAAAACACAGTCACAAATGTGGACAGTCAAATAACACCACTAGTAACTGACAAAACGGTCTGATCATGTAACAATCGAAGTATAGTTTTGTCTTATTTCTAATTTATTAACGTCTAGAAATATAATACCTTTTAAATCTATTGTACTTAGAATCATAAACTTATATGAGAAGTTGCGAATGAACAAACCTTTGAGATTACTTGTTAAATTACTCTGCAAAACAAATGGTGTCCGTTTTGGTTTTATTTTTAGATTACTGACACAATTAAGACTGAAGTTTAGTAAAATATAAAATACATTCACTGACGTTGGTTATGAGATAAAACTTTCTATTTTTTTCCTTACAGACATTTCTAAGCCGGTAACAGCTAATTCTTCGATATACACTCCACAAATGCTTTTCAGTATTATCTCTCCTTCGTAACAAAGAAAGTGCTTATTTCTTCAGAAGTTTGTTTCTAATTATGTTTATCTCATAAATCCGTGTTGTTAACATGTTTACTGAAGCAGCCCCAGAGCTCTTTTAACAGGGAAATTAAAGTGTGTGAGTACACCAGATAAGAACTAGTTGTTAGTTGTATATCACTTGTGCTTTATAAAACAGACAGTATGTTTAGCTGTTTCCCAACGTTAGCAAGGAGAGATTTTGATTTAACCTAGTCGAAATTCTCAGCTTTGAAAAAAACTCCGACAATGAATTTCGAAATAACAGCACGAGCTACGCAAACAGCTTTGTTGTTCTAATATCCTCTTACGTTTCTTTTCGTTGTCCTTAAGTATACAAGCGTATTTAAAGTATCTTTAATACTGATCTGTTCATGTGGATATATTTTATGTTGCGAAACACACGTTTCAAAGCGTCTATAGAATTATAAACAGAGCATTTTAAGGCTACCTATCAACACTAGGTTACGTAATTCAAAGAAAATTACTGTTTTTACTCAAGAAGAATGTATGAATGTGCCAGACTTGTATGCACATCAAAGATATGGTTATTTGTGATCACTATGTCTTTCCTTATAAAAACTTTCATGTTAATATTAACAATTGTTCTACAGAGTTCCATTAAGTGAAACTTGTGTTTCCCGAGTAAGAGGTGTGTAGAGTAATGTTTTGGTGTATGATGTGATCCGTGTTTTTCTATAATATTAGGGGTAGGGAGAGGTGTAAGGGTGTATTACGTTAAAGCTGGTGACCAGTGTTTTTCTGTAACATTAGGGGTAGGGAGAGGTTAAGGGTGTATGATGTTAAATCTGGTTACCCGTGTTTTTCTATAATATTAGGGGTAGGGAGAGGTGTATGATGTTAAGGCTGGAGATCCGTGTTTTTCTATAATATTAGGGGTAGGGAGAGGTGTAAGGGTGTATTACGTTAAAGCTGGTGACCAGTGTTTTTCTATAATATTAGGGGTAGGGAGAGGTGTAAGGGTGTATTACGTTAAAGCTGGTAACCAGTGTTTTTCTATAATATTAGGGGTAGGGAGAGGTGTAAGGGTGTATGATGTTAAAGCTGGTGACCAGTGTTTTTCTATAATATTAGGGGTAGGGAGAGGTGTAAGGGTGTATGATGTTAAAGCTGGTGACCAGTGTTTTTCTATAATAATAGGGGTAGGGAGAGGTGTAAGGGTGTATGATGTTAAAGCTGGTGACCCGTGTTTTTCTATAATATTAGGGGTAGGGAGAGGTGTAAGGTTGTATGATGTTAAAGCTGGTGACCCGTGTTTTTCTATAATATTAGGGGTAGGGAGAGGTGTAAGGTTGTATGATGTTAAAGCTGGTGACCCGTGTTTTTCTATAATATTAGGGGTAGGGAGAGGTGTAAGGGTGTATTACGTTAAAGCTGGTGACCAGTGTTTTTCTATAATATTAGGGGTAGGGAGAGTTGTAAGGGTGTATGATGTTAAAGCTGGTGACCAGTGTTTTTCTATAATATTAGGGGTAGGGAGAGGTGTAAGGGTGTATGATGTTAAAGCTGGTGACCAGTGTTTTTCTATAATATTAGGGGTAGGGAGAGGTGTAAGGGTGTATTACGTTAAATCTGGTTACCCGTGTTTTTCTATAATATTAGGGGTAGGGAGAGGTGTATGATGTTAAGGCTGGTGATCCGTGTTTTTCTATAATATTAGGGGTAGGGAGAGGTGTAAGGGTGTATTACGTTAAAGCTGGTGACCAGTGTTTTTCTATAATATTAGGGGTAGGGAGAGGTGTAAGGGTGTATTACGTTAAAGCTGGTAACCAGTGTTTTTCTATAATATTAGGGGTAGGGAGAGGTGTAAGGGTGTATGATGTTAAAGCTGGTGACCAGTGTTTTTCTATAATATTAGGGGTAGGGAGAGGTGTAAGGGTGTATGATGTTAAAGCTGGTGACCAGTGTTTTTCTATAATAATAGGGGTAGGGAGAGGTGTAAGGGTGTATGATGTTAAAGCTGGTGACCCGTGTTTTTCTATAATATTAGGGGTAGGGAGAGGTGTAAGGTTGTATGATGTTAAAGCTGGTGACCCGTGTTTTTCTATAATATTAGGGGTAGGGAGAGGTGTAAGGTTGTATGATGTTAAAGCTGGTGACCAGTGTTTTTCTATAATATTAGGGGTAGGGAGAGTTGTAAGGGTGTATGATGTTAAAGCTGGTGACCAGTGTTTTTCTATAATATTAGGGGTAGGGAGAGGTGTAAGGGTGTATGATGTTAAAGCTGGTGACCAGTGTTTTTCTATAATATTAGGGTAGGGAGAGTGTAAGGGTGTATTACGTTAAAGCTGGTGACCCCTGTTTTTCTATAATATTAGGGGTAGGGAGAGGTGTAAGGGTGTGTGATGTTAAAGAGTAGTATTGGAGGAGAAACTAAAAACGAATCATTCTATACGGATACAACATTTTGGTTGACATTACAAACTGTAGTATCGATTGAAATAGTTTTTCGTTTGTGTCTTACAACAGTTTACATATACTTGAAGTGTTATTAACACTATAAACACAGTTTAAATATACTTGAAGTGTTATTAACACTATAAACACAGTTTAAATATACTTGAAGTGTTATTAACACTATAAACACAGTTTACATATACTTGAAGTGTTATTAACACTATAAACACAGTTTACATATACTTGAAGTGTTATTAACACCATAAACACAGTTTAAATATACTTGAAGTGTTATTAACACTATAAACACAGTTTAAATATACTTGAAGTGTTATTTACACTATAAACACAGTTTAAATATACTTGAAGTGTTATTTACACTATAAACACAGTTTAAATATACTTGAAGTGTTATTAACACTATAAACACAGTTTAAATATACTTGAAGTGTTATTAACACTATAAACACAGTTTAAATATACTTGAAGTGTTATTTACACTATAAACACAGTTTAAATATACTTGAAGTGTTATTAATACCATAAACACAGTTTAAATATACTTGTAGCGTTATTAATACCGTGTAAACGAATCACATTTTTTTTATCCTGGGCTTGAATTATAACAACGAGGATCCAAATAATATTTGGAAATATCCTAACGCAATATTGAAAATAATAATATGAAACCAGTAAATTAATTTTAATATCTGATGGAAAGAAATTGTAAATACATGTTCTAAGCAAATATTTTCGTTCCCCGGTGAGACACGTTAACTTTTCAACTTACAACGATGAAATCAGAGGTACAGTTCCCTTCTGTGAATAGAGCAGAAATACCTTCACTACCATTCCTGGTTTTCACGTTCGCTTTATCAGAATAAGAAAATATATTAGTTGAATCGTTTGCCGTAATTCACTTTGTTTTAACTATTTGATTCAAACAAAATGCAAAGAAAACCTGCCAACTAAATAGCTGGCCTTTGTTTACAGTAAAAAAGTAGTTAATGGACACCTTACCTTCACACGTTTATACTGCTACTGTAATAAAGTAGATAACAGACACTTGAACTTTAGAAGCATACCTTATATCTGTAGTTCTTAGAAACTGCCCGACATGGCCAAGCGTGTTAAGGCGTGCGACTCCTAATCTGAGGGTTGCGCGTTCGCATCCCCGTCGCGCTAATCACGCTTGCCCTTTTAGCCGTTGGGGCGTTATAATGTAATGGTCAATCCCACTATTCGTTGGTAAAAGTGTAGCCCAAGAGTTGGCGGTGGGTGGTGATTACTAGCTGCCTTCCCTCTAGTCTTACACTGCTAAATTAGGGACGGCTAGCGCGGATAGCGCTCGTGTAGCTTTGTGCGAAATTAAAAAAAAACAAATCTTAGAAACCACCTTGGTTTACAATGTTTCAACTACCACCCAAATTTGAGGTCAGGTGGTCAGGACACTTGACTCGCAATCAGAGGGTGGCGGGTTCGAATCCCCGTCGCACCAAACATGTTCGCCCTTTCAGCCGTGGGAGTATTATAACGTGACGATCAATCCTACTATCCGTTGGTGTAAGAGTAACCCATGAGTTGGCGGTGGGTACTGATGACTAACTGCCTTCCATCTATACTTTCATCGCTAAATTAATGACGGCTAGTGCAGATAACCCTCGTCTATCTTTGAGCAAAATGCATAACAAAGTGAACCATCTATGTTATAGTAGCCTCACTGTACGAAAAATTTTGTTTATTTGATTTATCAACGAAGTCTGTGATAACTTCGTATCAAAATTACCGGAAATGACGTTATTAACGACTTGCTAGCCTCAGAATGACTTAGTCGTTTAAAAACTATTTTATTCGCTCTGTTATGTATATCACGACTGTAGATATATCTGATCATTTGAACGATGTAATAATGTGTGTATTTACAGCATTCTGACAGTAGATGTCTCATGAGTCTCACTAATTACGTGAGTCATGGGCGACGCTCAGCGATCAAAATAATACACAAACTCTGTGAGGTTGACCATGAAAAGAACACCAAAATTACCCTCCAACAGCTCCTACAGGGAAACCTTTTATTATCGTCATGGTTACTTAAACTGTGAACAAAATGAAAACATAATTTTCGATCAGTTTGTCTCGCATCTGTTCTCCGTTCATGAAGGGGAGTCGACCCCTGACTTAAGGGCTGTCTGCAAACTTACATGTGAGCTATTTTTAAGTGGTACTTTAAAAATATTCAAACAATAAATAATATTTATGTAATATGAATAATGTCTTATAAAACCAAAACAAAAATATTATTTGTCTGACAACAGACGGAGGGCAGTATCTTGTGACGTCACCAAGAGACATATCAGATACGATTATACTAATGGAAGAGAGATTCTAATGAGGTTTTAATAATTTCGTCTTAAACGAGCAAAAACTGGACGGTTTCAAGCTAGAATAATCATTCATTTCCATAATACTCCGAAACGTTTGCTGCTATGGTTCTAACAATTTGATTATTAAGGTGCAATCTATACGATGACGTAGAACTGAAATTATAAAACGGGTTTATTCATTTCTGATAACGACTTCAAGCAGAAAAATTTTCCTTTGATATTCTTGGGGGCGTTTAAAATTGGAAAATGATTTGAAACTTAATAAATAAGTTGTTGTTTTGAATTAAGCACAAAGCTACACAATGGGCTATCTGTGCTCTGCCTACCACAGGTATCGAAACCCGTTTGTTAGCGGTGTAAGTCTGCAGACATACCGCTGAGACACTGGGAACTAAGAGTAAGGGATTTTTATAAACTGAAATAAACATCTGAGATAATGAAAACAAAGTATAACTTTCTCTAAAAATCTATGAAACGGAAAGAGTATTTCTTGTTCGATCAACATGTTTATATTTACACTGAATAATGTCAGTAAATGTTTATATAAATTGAACAAAATAATAAACATTATTCGTTTCATTTGTAAAATTAAGATATTATTGCCAAGTTTTGCTTCGAATAAAAGGTTTATCCATCAACTGGCATTCAGAATAGTGGAGGGTTGTTTTTCTTTAATATAACCTTACTTACTATAGTGGAGAGTTGTTTTAATATAACCTTAATTACTGTAGTGGAGGGTTGTTTTTCTGTTGGGAACAGAACAGTTTATAGTGATTTCTATCGACTAGATTTCTAGTGATCGAACAGCTAAAAATCTCGTTTCCTAGATTCGTGTTGTGATTGTTTGCGTTTTGAGCTACTTAATTGTTTGTGTGAAAACCGTATGTGTATTTGAACTTATGTACATGTGTGAAAGGTTTTAGTTTTAACACCACACTCATCACATCCTATTGAAAAAGTTATTTGCTGCTTACATATATTTTTCCTTTTTCGTGTATCTTGTACGAAATGATTTCTTCAGATTTATTGTCTTCCTAACAAACACTTTCTCTTCTATTCAAGGTTTTAATGTTGAAGTTAAAAAACATTTTCTAGAAACTCGTGTTTGGAAGCTCCTTCAGTGTTTAACTCTTCAAGAGCACAAAGGACAGTCGTGTGTCCTGTTTTTGGTTCCAAAGCTTTCCCGAAATCGGTGTTGTTCTGTAAGAAGTGTGAAGAGAAGAAATAGACGCGATCGTTTCTAGTCTGGATGTGTAGCTTTCTGGTTTAACGTTTCTTTCACTCCGGGACTTTTTTTTATTTGTACTTCACGAGGTCATCCATCATACGCTCCATGGAGACACCCGGAGAATTAGTGATCACGACGACTCCAAAGATATTTTTTTACACGTTATTTTGAAGAGAGCATGAATTTAACTCACTCATGCTTGTAGTTCTCATTGACTGTTTTATATAACTCTGAGAAAGTCAGTCATAGTAGGGTGAATTAGGGAATGTCGTTACATTTGTCGAACATTATTTGGTGGACAGAATTTATATACTAAATATTTATATATTTAATGGCTCCTCTGAACAAATTAAATGCTATATGGAAGTTCTAAACTGATGAAATATAATATACATAAAACTAATATCGAAGTAATTACTCTACATTTCTCACTCAACTTTCTTACACTCAATTGTACGGGTTTAGAAGAAAGTCAGATAATTTGCAAATAAAAAAACAATAATACGACATTTATAAGGAAATCTAACAATTAACAAATAAAAAACAATAATACGACATTTATAAGGAAATCAAACAGTTAACAAATAAAAACAATAATACAACATTTATAAGGTTAGGTTTGTTTTGAATTTTGCGCAAAGCTACACAGGGCCTATCTGCGCTAACCGTCCCTAATTTAGCAGTGTAAGACTAGAGGGAAGGCAGCTACTCATCACCACCCACCGCCAACTCTTGGGCTACTCTTTTACCAACGAATAGTGGGATTGACCGTCACATTATACGCCCCCACGGCTGGGAGGGCGAGCATGTTTAACGCGACTCGGGCGCGAACCCGCGACCCTCGGATTACGAGTCGCACGCCTTACGCGCTTGGCCATGCCAGGCCAAATTAAGAAAGAAGAATCAATTTTAGGGCGAATATTTATAAGAAATGTATATAGTTTTAAGATATAAAATAATAATACGAGAGAAAAACCATCAACTGATAAGTAGGAAACGAGTGAGATGTGACTGGATAAAGTTTGTAATGACTTTTGGTATAACAGAACTGGTTAACACCAGTGGCCATACGTTTCGAAACCTTTTTTCAGTGGACACTGAGTTGTCTGTCGGCCATTAATACATGCAAGGGTCATTAGAAAGGCATGGTCGATGAAGTGGATAAGGTAACGCTGGACATGTAACATTTTCTACAGACTGTAACTAACCACACAAGATGCGCATAAGATTGTTCGTAATATGTCAGGAAATGCCACTTTTGGGTCAAAGATCCAATAATTTTATTAATAAGAAAGATAGCCGTTAAAAATTATTTGAAACTAGTTTGAGATTATAAACGATGATTCTTTCTGGATGTTAAATGAATCAAAATATGTTTTTCCTCTTTCAACAACCTTCCTTTGGTCACTGCGACACATAAATAAATAAATAACGTTTGAATTTATTTTATTTACATTTTTACTCTGATGTAAACAGTTCATCATCTTCAATGCGTTTCACTCAGTTTGTTGTATTTTGTTACTGAATACAGGAACTAAGAGCTGGAAACATTTCATGGAAGGAGCCGCTTAATAATACAATTATTGGATCTTTGACCCAAAAGTGGCATTTCCTGACATATTATGAACTGTCTTCTGCGCATGCTATTGTTAAAATAGAGCATCTTAGTTGCAGTCTGTAGAAAAGAGTTCCAGGTTCGTTTAGTTAGCTGTACTTAACAATCCCATGGTCAGACACAGGACATAAACAACAACAGTTCATTCAATCATCCAGCAGAAGCTGGCAACCACAGTTTTCTTGGTCGGTTACAAACACGAAAGGCCCTGATCACATTGAACAGTCGTATCAGAGATGGAATATAATAACAACAAATATAATAACAATATAATAACAACTAATATATTAACAATATAATAACAACAAATATAATAACAATATAATAACAACTAATATAATAACAATATAATAACAACTAATATATTAACAATATAATAACAACTAATATAATAACAATATAACAACAACTAATATAATAACAATATAATAACAACTAATATAAAAACAATATAACAACAACTAATATAATAACAATATAATAACAACTAATATAAAAACAAAATAATAACAACTAATACAATAACAATATAATAACAACACCATTTTGTACGAGAACAACCTATCATAACCCCATTAATTCACCAGTACCAGCTATCATAACCCCATTAACTAACTAGTACCGGTTATCATAGCCCATTAATTTACTAGCACTGGCTACCATAACCTCATTAATTTACGAACATCGGCTATCATATCTATATTAATTTACAAACACCGGCGAGTATATCTATATTAATTTACGAACACCGGCTAGTATATCTGTATTAATTTACAAACACGGGCTAATATATCTGTATTAATTTACGAACACTGGCTAGTATATCTATATTAATTTCCCAACACCGTATAATATACCTATATTAATTTATCAACACCGGCTAACATATCTATATTAATTTACGAACACCGGTTAGTATATCTATATTAATTTACAAACACTCACTAGTATATCTATATTAAATTACGAACACCGACTAGTATATCTATATTCATTTATTAACACTGGCTGTCATATCTATATTAATCTACAAACACTAGCTAGTATATCTATATTAATTTACGAACACCGGCTAGTATATCTATATTAATTTATCAACACCGGCTATCATATCTATATTAATCTACAAACAGTAGCTAGTATATCTATATTAATTTACGAACACCGGCTAGTAAATCTATATTAATTTATCAACACCGGCTATCATATCTATATTAATCTACAAACACCAGCTAGTATATCTATATTAATTTACGAACACGGCTAGTATATCTATATTAATTTACCAACACCGAGTATCATATCTATATTAATATACGAACACCGGCTAGTATATCCATATTAATTTAACAACACCGGTTAGTATATCTATATTAATTTATCAACACTGGCTAGTATATCTATATTAATTTACCAACACCGGCTAGTATATCTATATTAATTTACGAACACCGAAATCAGGCGATCATTTCTATATTAATTTACAAACACCTGTAGCATATCTATATTAATTTAGAAACACTGTTTAGTATATCTATATTAATTTAAAAACAGGGGCTAACATGTCTATATTAATTTACGAACAGCGGTTACTATATCTATATTAATTTACTAACACCGGCTAGTATATCTATATTAATTTATGAACACCGGCTATCATATCTTTATTAATTTCCCAACACCAACTAGTATATCTATATTAATTGAGGAACACCGGCTAGTATATCTATATTAATTTACAACACCGGCTTTTATACGTATATTAATTTACGTACACTAGCTATCAAATCTATATTTATTTACAAATACCGACTAGTATATCTATATTAGTTTACGAATACCAGCTAGTATATCTATATTAATTTATGAACACTGGCTAGTATATCAATATTAATTTACGAACACCAGCTATCATATCTATATTAATTTAGGCACACCAGGTAGTATATCTTTATTAATTTACCAACACCGGCTAGTATATCTATATTAATTTATCAACACCGGCTGGTATATCTATATTAATATACGAAAATAAACTAGTATATCTATATTAATTAAGGAACAAAGGCTAGTATCTCATTATTTATTTACAAACACCAACTGGTATATCTATATTAATTTACGAACACCGGCTATTATATCAATATTAATTTATGAACACCGGCTTACAAATCCTAATTAATTTACGAACACTGGCTAGTATATCTATATTAATTTATCAACACCAGCTAACATATCTATATTAATTTACGAACACCGGCTATCATATCTATATTAATTTAGGCACACAAGGTAGTATATCTATATTAATTTACCAACACCGTTTAGTATATCTATATTAATTCACCAACACCGTCTAGAATATCTTTATTAATTTATCAACACCAGCTAACATGTCTATATTAATTTACGAACACCGATTATGATATCTATATTATTTTAAGAACACCAGCTAGTATATCTATATTAATTTACCAACAATGGCTAGTACATCTATATTAATATAAGAAAACGAGGTAGTAAATCTATATAAATTCACGAACACAGGCTAATATATCTATTATAATTAACCAACACCGTCTAGTATATCTATATTAATTTATCAACAGGGGGCTAACATGTCTATATTAATTTACGAACACCGGTTAGTATATCTATATTAATTTATAAACACCGGCTATCATATCTATATTTATTTACAAACACCGACTTGTATATCTATATTAGTTTACGAACACCACCCAGTATATCTATATTAATTTATGAACACCGGCTAATATATCTATATTAATTTACGAACAATGGCTAATATATCTATATTAATTTACTAACACCGTGTAATATATCTATATTAATTTATCACAGAAGCTAACATGTCTATATTAATTTGTGAACACCGGCTAGTCTGTCTATATTAATTGACGAACACCAGCTATTATATCTATATAATTTATCAACACCGGCTAGTATATCTATATTAATTTAGCAACACCGGCTATTATATGTATATTAATTTACGTACACTAGCTATCACATCTATATTTATTTACAAACACCGACTAGTATATCTATATTAGTTTACGAACACCACCCAGTATAACTATATTCATTTATGAACACCACTAATATATCAATATTAATTTACCAACACCAACTAGTATATCTATATTAATTTAGGAAGAATGGCTAGTATCTCATTATTTATTTACAAACACCAACTAGTATATCTATATTAATTTACGAACAACGGCTATAATATCTATATGAATTTACGAACGCCAGGTAATATATCTATTTTAATTTACCAACACCGGCTATCATGGCTATTTTAATATACGAACACCTGCTAGTATATCTATATTAATTTATCAACACCGGCTATCATATCTATATTAATTTACAAACACCAGCTAGTATATCTATATTAATTTACCAACAACGGCTAGTATATCTATATTAATTTACCAAAACTGGCTAGTATATCTATATTAATTTACCAACACCGGCTAGTATATCTATATTAATTTACGAACACCGAAATCCGGCGATCATTTCTATATTAATTTACAAACACCTGTAGCATATCTATATTAATTTAGAAACACTGTTTAGTATATCTATATTAATTTAAAAACAGGGGCTAACATGTCTATATTAATTTACGAACAGCGGTTACTATATCTATATTAATTTACTAACACCGGCTAGTATATCTATATTAATTTATGAACACCGGCTATCATATCTTTATTAATTTCCCAACACCAACTAGTATATCTATATTAATTGAGGAACACCGGCTAGTATATCTATATTAATTTACAACACCGGCTTTTATACGTATATTAATTTACGTACACTAGCTATCAAATCTATATTTATTTACAAATACCGACTAGTATATCTATATTAGTTTACGAATACCAGCTAGTATATCTATATTAATTTATGAACACTGGCTAGTATATCAATATTAATTTACGAACACCAGCTATCATATCTATATTAATTTAGGCACACCAGGTAGTATATCTTTATTAATTTACCAACACCGGCTAGTATATCTATATTAATTTATCAACACCGGCTGGTATATCTATATTAATATACGAAAATAAACTAGTATATCTATATTAATTAAGGAACAAAGGCTAGTATCTCATTATTTATTTACAAACACCAACTGGTATATCTATATTAATTTACGAACACCGGCTATTATATCAATATTAATTTATGAACACCGGCTTACAAATCCTAATTAATTTACGAACACTGGCTAGTATATCTATATTAATTTATCAACACCAGCTAACATATCTATATTAATTTACGAACACCGGCTATCATATCTATATTAATTTAGGCACACAAGGTAGTATATCTATATTAATTTACCAACACCGTTTAGTATATCTATATTAATTCACCAACACCGTCTAGAATATCTTTATTAATTTATCAACACCAGCTAACATGTCTATATTAATTTACGAACACCGATTATGATATCTATATTATTTTAAGAACACCAGCTAGTATATCTATATTAATTTACCAACAATGGCTAGTACATCTATATTAATATAAGAAAACGAGGTAGTAAATCTATATAAATTCACGAACACAGGCTAATATATCTATTATAATTAACCAACACCGTCTAGTATATCTATATTAATTTATCAACAGGGGCTAACATGTCTATATTAATTTACGAACACCGGTTAGTATATCTATATTAATTTATAAACACCGGCTATCATATCTATATTTATTTACAAACACCGACTTGTATATCTATATTAGTTTACGAACACCACCCAGTATATCTATATTAATTTATGAACACCGGCTAATATATCTATATTAATTTACGAACAATGGCTAATATATCTATATTAATTTACTAACACCGTGTAATATATCTATATTAATTTATCACAGAAGCTAACATGTCTATATTAATTTGTGAACACCGGCTAGTCTGTCTATATTAATTGACGAACACCAGCTATTATATCTATATAATTTATCAACACCGGCTAGTATATCTATATTAATTTAGCAACACCGGCTATTATATGTATATTAATTTACGTACACTAGCTATCACATCTATATTTATTTACAAACACCGACTAGTATATCTATATTAGTTTACGAACACCACCCAGTATATCTATATTCATTTATGAACACCGCTAATATATCAATATTAATTTACCAACACCAACTAGTATATCTATATTAATTTAGGAAGAATGGCTAGTATCTCATTATTTATTTACAAACACCAACTAGTATATCTATATTAATTTACGAACAACGGCTATAATATCTATATGAATTTACGAACGCCAGGTAATATATCTATTTTAATTTACCAACACCGGCTATCATGGCTATTTTAATATACGAACACCTGCTAGTATATCTATATTAATTTATCAACACCGGCTATCATATCTATATTAATTTACAAACACCAGCTAGTATATCTATATTAATTTACCAACAACGGCTAGTATATCTATATTAATTTACCAAAACTGGCTAGTATATCTATATTAATTTACCAACACCGGCTAGTATATCTATATTAATTTACGAACACCGAAATCCGGCGATCATTTCTATATTAATTTACAAACACCTGTAGCATATCTATATTAATTTAGAAACACTGTTTAGTATATCTATATTAATTTAAAAACAGGGGCTAACATGTCTATATTAATTTACGAACAGCGGTTACTATATCTATATTAATTTACTAACACCGGCTAGTATATCTATATTAATTTATGAACACCGGCTATCATATCTTTATTAATTTCCCAACACCAACTAGTATATCTATATTAATTGAGGAACACCGGCTAGTATATCTATATTAATTTACAACACCGGCTTTATACGTATATTAATTTACGTACACTAGCTATCAAATCTATATTTATTTACAAATACCGACTAGTATATCTATATTAGTTTACGAATACCAGCTAGTATATCTATATTAATTTATGAACACTGGCTAGTATATCAATATTAATTTACGAACACCAGCTATCATATCTATATTAATTTAGGCACACCAGGTAGTATATCTTTATTAATTTACCAACACCGGCTAGTATATCTATATTAATTTATCAACACCGGCTGGTATATCTATATTAATATACGAAAATAAACTAGTATATCTATATTAATTAAGGAACAAAGGCTAGTATCTCATTATTTATTTACAAACACCAACTGGTATATCTATATTAATTTACCAACACCGGCTATTATATCAATATTAATTTATGAACACCGGCCTACAAATCCTATATTAATTTACGAACACTGGCTAGTATATCTATATTAATTTATCAACACCAGCTAACATATCTATATTAATTTACGAACACCGGCTATCATATCTATATTAATTTAGGCACACAAGGTAGTATATCTATATTAATTTACCAACACCGTTTAGTATATCTATATTAATTCACCAACACCGTCTAGAATATCTATATTAATTTATCAACACCAGCTAACATGTCTATATTAATTTACGAACACCGATTATGATATCTATATTATTTTAAGAACACCAGCTAGTATATCTATATTAATTTACCAACAATGGCTAGTATATCTATATTAATATAAGAAAACGAGCTAGTAAATCTATATAAATTCACGAACACAGGCTAATATATCTATTATAATTAACCAACACCGTCTAGTATATCTATATTAATTTATCAACAGGGGCTAATATGTCTATATTAATTTACGAACACCGGTTAGTATATCTATATTAATTTATAAACACCGGCTATCATATCTATATTTATTTACAAACACCGTCTTGTATATCTATATTAGTTTACGAACACCACCCAGTATATCTATATTAATTTATGAACACCGGCTAATATATCTATATTAATTTACGAACAATGGCTAATATATCTATATTAATTCACTAACACCGCGTAATATATCTATATTAATTTATCACAGAAGCTAACATGTCTATATTAATTTGTGAACACCGGCTAGTCTGTCTATATTAATTGACGAACACCAGCTATTATATCTATATAATTTATCAACACCGGCTAGTATATCTATATTAATTTAGCAACACCGGCTATTATATGTATATTAATTTACGTACACTAGCTATCACATCTATATTTATTTACAAACACCGACTAGTATATCTATATTAGTTTACGAACACCACCCAGTATATCTATATTCATTTATGAACACCGCTAATATATCAATATTAATTTACCAACACCAACTAGTATATCTATATTAATTTAGGAAGAATGGCTAGTATCTCATTATTTATTTACAAACACCAACTAGTATATCTATATTAATTTACGAACAACGGCTATAATATCTATATGAATTTACGAACGCCAGGTAATATATCTATTTTAATTTACCAACACCGGCTATCATGGCTATTTTAATATACGAACACCTGCTAGTATATCTATATTAATTTATCAACACCGGCTATCATATCTATATTAATTTACAAACACCAGCTAGTATATCTATATTAATTTACCAACAACGGCTAGTATATCTATATTAATTTACCAAAACTGGCTAGTATATCTATATTAATTTAACAACACCGGCTAGTATATCTATATTAATTTACGAACACCGAAATGCGGCGATCATTTCTATATTAATTTACAAACACCTGTAGCATATCTATATTAATTTAGAAACACTGTTTAGTATATCTATATTAATTTAAAAACAGGTGCTAACATGTCTATATTAATTTACGAACAGTGGGTACTATATCTATATTAATTTACGAACACCGGCTAGTATATCTATATTAATTTATGAACACCGGCTATCATATCTATATTAATTTCCGAACACCGGCTAGTATATCTATATTAATTTACGAACACTGTCTAGTATATCTATATTAATTTAAAACAGGGGCTAATATGTCTATATTAATTTACGAACAGCGGTTACTATATCCTATATTAATTTACAAACACTAGATAGTATATCTATATTAATATACGAACACTAAGTAGTATATCTATATTAATTTAGGAACACCTTCTAGTATCTCATTATTTATTTACAAACACCAACTAGTATATCTCTATTAATTTACAAACACCGGGTTTTATATCTATATTAATTTACAAACACCAGTTAACAAATCTATATTAATTTACAAACACCTGATAGTAAATCTATATTAGTTTAAGAACATCGGGTAGTATATCTATATTAATTTACGAACACTGGCTAGTATATCTATATTAAATTACCAACACCGGCTATCATATCTAAATTAATTTACAAACCCGCTAGTATATGTATATTAATTTACCAACACCGGCTAGTATATCTATATTAAATTAAGAACACCGGCTATCATATCTATATTAATTTACGAACAACAGGTAGTATATGTATATTAATTTAACAACACCGGCTATTAATTCTATATTATTTTACAAACAACGGCTAGTATATATATATTAATTTACCAACACCGGCTAGTATGTCAATATTAATTTAAGAAAACCGCCTATCATATCTATATTAATTTACGAACATAGTTTAGTATATCTATATTAATTTAAAAACAGGGGCTAATATATCTATATTAATTTACGAACAGCGGTTACTATATCTATATTAATTTACGAACACCGGCTGGTATATCTATATTAATTTACGAACACCGGCTATTATATCTATATTAATTGAGGAACATCGGCTAGTATATCTATATTAATTTACCAACACCGGCTTTATATGTATATTAATTTACGTACACTAGCTATCAAATCTATATTTATTTACAAATACCGACTAGTATATCTATATTAGTTTACGAATACCAGCTAGTATATCTATATTAATTTATGAACACTGGCTAGTATATCAATATTAATTTACGAACACCAACTATTATATCTATATTAATTTAGACACACCAGGTAGTATATCTTTATTAATTTACCAACACCGGCTAGTATATCTATATTAATTTATCAACACCGGCTGGTATATCTATATTAATATACGAAAATAAACTAGTATATCTATATTAATTAAGGAACAAAGGCTAGTATCTCATTATTTATTTACAAACACCAACTGGTATATCTATATTAATTTACGAACACCGGCTATTATATCTATATTAATTTACGAACAATGGCTAATATATCTATATTAATTTACTAACACCGTGTAATATATCTATATTAATTTATCACAGAAGCTAACATGTCTATATTAATTTGTGAACACCGGCTAGTCTGTCTATATTAATTGACGAACACCAGCTATTATATCTATATAATTTATCAACACCGGCTTGTATATCTATATTAATTTAGCAACACCGGCTATTATATGTATATTAATTTACGTACACTAGCTATCACATCTATATTTATTTACAAACACCGACTAGTATATCTATATTAGTTTACGAACACCACCCAGTATATCTATATATTCATTTATGAACACCACTAATATATCAATATTAATTTTACCAAACACCAACTAGTATATCTATATTAATTTAGGAAGAATGGCTAGTATCTCATTATTTATTTACAAACACCAACTAGTATATCTATATTAATTTACGAACAACGGCTATAATATCTATATGAATTTACGAACGCCAGGTAATATATCTATTTTAATTTACCAACACCGGCTATCATGGCTATTTTAATATACGAACACCTGCTAGTATATCTATATTAATTTATCAACACCGGCTATCATATCTATATTAATTTACAAACACCAGCTAGTATATCTATATTAATTTACCAACAACGGCTAGTATATCTATATTAATTTACCAAAACTGGCTAGTATATCTATATTAATTTACCAACACCGGCTAGTATATCTATATTAATTTACGAACACCGAAATCCGGCGATCATTTCTATATTAATTTACAAACACCTGTAGCATATCTATATTAATTTAGAAACACTGTTTAGTATATCTATATTAATTTAAAAACAGGGGCTAACATGTCTATATTAATTTACGAACAGTGGGTACTATATCTATATTAATTTACGAACACCGGCAAGTATATCTATATTAATTTATGAACACCGGCTATCATATCTATATTAATTTCCGAACACCGGCTAGTATATCTATATTAATTTACGAACACTGTCTAGTATATCTATATTAATTTACCAACACCGTCTAGTATATCTATATTAATTTAAAAACAGGGGCTAACATGTCTATATTAATTTACGAACAGCGGTTACTATATCTATATTAATTTACTAACACCGGCTAGTATATCTATATTAATTTATGAACACCGGCTATCATATCTTTATTAATTTCCCAACACCAACTAGTATATCTATATTAATTTAGGAACACCGGCTAGTATATCTATATTAATTTACAACACCGGCTTTTATACGTATATTAATTTACGTACACTAGCTATCAAATCTATATTTATTTACAAATACCGACTAGTATATCTATATTAGTTTACGAACACCAGCTAGTATATCTATATTAATTTATGAACACTGGCTAGTATATCAATATTAATTTACGAACACCAGCTATCATATCTATATTAATTTAGGCACACCAGGTAGTATATCTTTATTAATTTACCAACACCGGCTAGTATATCTATATTAATTTATCAACACCGGCTGGTATATCTATATTAATATACGAAAATAAACTAGTATATCTATATTAATTAAGGAACAAAGGCTAGTATCTCATTATTTATTTACAAATACCAACTGGTATATCTATATTAATTTACCAACACCGGCTATTATATCAATATTAATTTATGAACACCGGCCTACAAATCCTAATTAATTTACGAACACTGGCTAGTATATCTATATTAATTTATCAACACCAGCTAACATATCTATATTAATTTACGAACACCGGCTATCATATCTATATTAATTTAGGCACACAAGGTAGTATATCTATATTAATTTACCAACACCGTTTAGTATATCTATATTAATTCACCAACACCGTCTAGAATATCTATATTAATTTATCAACACCAGCTAACATGTCTATATTAATTTACGAACACCGATTATGATATCTATATTATTTTAAGAACACCAGCTAGTATATCTATATTAATTTACCAACAATGGCTAGTACATCTATATTAATATAAGAAAACGAGCTAGTAAATCTATATAAATTCACGAACACAGGCTAATATATCTATTATAATTAACCAACACCGTCTAGTATATCTATATTAATTTATCAACAGGGGCTAACATGTCTATATTAATTTACGAACACCGGTTAGTATATCTATATTAATTTATAAACACCGGCTATTATATCTATATTTATTTACAAACACCGACTTGTATATCTATATTAGTTTACGAACACCACCCAGTATATCTATATTAATTTATGAACACCGGCTAATATATCTATATTAACTTACGAACAATGGCTAATATATCTATATTAATTTACTAACACCGTGTAATATATCTATATTAATTTATTACAGAAGCTAACATGTCTATATTAATTTGTGAACACCGGCTGGTCTGTCTATATTAATTGACGAACACCAGCTATTATATCTATATAATTTATCAACACCGGCAAGTATATCTATATTAATTTAGCAACACCGGCTATTATATGTATATTAATTTACGTACACTAGCTATCACATCTATATTTATTTCCAAACACCGACTAGTATATCTATATTAGTTTACGAACACCACCCAGTATATCTATATTCATTTATGAACACCGCTAATATATCAATATTAATTTACCAACACCAACTAGTATATCTATATTAATTTAGGAAGAATGGCTAGTATCTCATTATTTATTTACAAACACCAACTAGTATATCTATATTAATTTACGAACAACGGCTATAATATCTATATGAATTTACGAACGCCAGGTAATATATCTATTTTAATTTACCAACACCGGCTATCATGGCTATTTTAATATACGAACACCTGCTAGTATATCTATATTAATTTATCAACACCGGCTATCATATCTATATTAATTTACAAACACCAGCTAGTATATCTATATTAATTTACCAACAACGGCTAGTATATCTATATTAATTTACCAAAACTGGCTAGTATATCTATATTAATTTACCAACACCGGCTAGTATATCTATATTAATTTACGAACACCGAAATCCGGCGATCATTTCTATATTAATTTACAAACACCTGTAGCATATCTATATTAATTTAGAAACACTGTTTAGTATATCTATATTAATTTACCAACACCGTCTAGTATATCTATATTAATTTAAAACAGGCTAACATGTCTATATTAATTTACGAACAGCGGTTACTATATCTATATTAATTTACTAACACCGGCTAGTATATCTATATTAATTTATGAACACCGGCTATCATATCTTTATTAATTTCCCAACACCAACTAGTATATCTATATTAATTGAGGAACACCGGCTAGTATATCTATATTAATTTACAACACCGGCTTTTATACGTATATTAATTTACGTACACTAGCTATCAAATCTATATTTATTTACAAATACGGACTAGTATATCTATATTAGTTTACGAACACCAGCTAGTATATCTATATTAATTTATGAACACTGGCTAGTATATCAATATTAATTTACGAACACCAGCTATCATATCTATATTAATTTAGGCACACCAGGTAGTATATCTTTATTAATTTACCAACACCGGCTAGTATATCTATATTAATTTATCAACACCGGCTGGTATATCTATATTAATATACGAAAATAAAAACTAGTATATCTATATTAATTAAGGAACAAAGGCTAGTATCTCATTATTTATTTACAAACACCAACTGGTATATCTATATTAATTTACGAACACCGGCTATTATATCTATATTAATTTATGAACACCGGCTTACAAATCTAATTAATTTACGAACACTGGCTAGTATATCTATATTAATTTATCAACACCAGATAACATATCTATATTAATTTACGAACACCGGCTATCATATCTATATTAATTTAGGCACACAAGTTAGTATATCTATATTAATTTACCAACACCGTTTAGTATATCTATATTAATTCACCAACACCGTCTAGAATATCTATATTAATTTATCAACAACAGCTAACATGTCTATATTAATTTACGAACACCGATTATGATATCTATATTATTTTAAGAACACCAGCTAGTATATCTATATTAATTTACCAACAATGGCTAGTATATCTATATTAATATAAGAAAACGAGCTAGTAAATCTATATAAATTCACGAACACAGGCTAATATATCTATTATATTTAACCAACACCGTCTAGTATATCTATATTAATTTATCAACAGGGGCTAACATGTCTATATTAATTTACGAACACCACCCAGTATATCTATATTAATTTATGAACACCGGCTAATATATCTATATTTATTTACAAACACCGTCTTGTATATCTATATTAATTCACTAACACCGCGTAATATATCTATATTAATTTATCACAGAAGCTAACATGTCTATATTAATTTGTGAACACCGGCTAGTCTATCTATATTAATTTACGAACACCAGCTATTATATCTATATAATTTATCAACACCGGCTAGTATATCTATATTAATTTAGCAACACCGGCTATTATATCTATATTAATTTACGTACACTAGCTATCATATCTATATTTATTTACAAACACCGACTAGTATATCTATATTAGTTTACGAACACCACCCAGTATATCTATATTCATTTATGAACACCGCTAATATATCAATATTAATTTACCAACACCAACTAGTATATCTATATTAATTTAGGAAGAATGGCTAGTATCTCATTATTTATTTACAAACACCAACTAGTATATCTATATTAATTTACGAACAACGGCTATATATCTATATGAATTTACGAACGCCAGGTAATATATATCTATTTTAATTTACCAACACCGGCTATCATGGCTATTTTAATATACGAACACCTGCTAGTATATCTATATTAATTTATCAACACCGGCTATCATATCTATATTAATTTACAAACACCAGCTAGTATATCTATATTAATTTACCAACAACGGCTAGTATATCTATATTAATTTACCAAAACTGGCTAGTATATCTATATTAATTTAACAACACCGGCTAGTATATCTATATTAATTTACGAACACCGAAATGCGGCGATCATTTCTATATTAATTTACAAACACCTGTAGCATATCTATATTAATTTAGAAACACTGTTTAGTATATCTATATTAATTTAAAAACAGGTGCTAACATGTCTATATTAATTTACGAACAGTGGGTACTATATCTATATTAATTTACGAACACCGGCTAGTATATCTATATTAATTTATGAACACCGGCTATCATATCTATATTAATTTCCGAACACCGGCTAGTATATCTATATTAATTTACGAACACTGTCTAGTATATCTATATTAATTTAAAAAACAGGGCTAATATGTCTATATTAATTTACGAACAGCGGTTACTATACCTATATTAATTTACAAACACTAGATAGTATATCTATATTAATATACGAACACTAAGTAGTATATCTATATTAATTTAGGAACACCTTCTAGTATCTCATTATTTATTTACAAACACCAACTAGTATATCTCTATTAATTTACAAACACCGGGTTTTATATCTATATTAATTTACAAACACCAGTTAACAAATCTATATTAATTTACAAACACCTGATAGTAAATCTATATTAATTTAAGAACATCGGGTAGTATATCTATATTAATTTACGAACACTGGCTAGTATATCTATATTAAATTACCAACACCGGCTATCATATCTATATTAATTTACAAACCCGGCTAGTATATGTATATTAATTTACCAACACCGGCTAGTATATCTATATTAAATTAAGAACACCGGCTATGATATCTATATTAATTTACGAACAACAGGTAGTATATGTATATTAATTTAACAACACCGGCTATTAATTCTATATTAATTTACAAACAACGGCTAGTATATATATATTAATTTACCAACACCGGCTAGTATATCTATATTAATTTAAGAAAACCGTCTATCATATCTATATTAATTTACGAACATTGTTTAGTATATCTATATTAATTTAAAAACAGGGGCTAATATATCTATATTAATTTACGAACACCGGTTACTATATCTATATTAATTTACGAACACCGGCTGGTATATCTATATTAATTTGACGAACACCGGCTATTATATCTATATTAATTGAGGAACATCGGCTAGTATATCTATATTAATTTACCAACACCGGCTTTTATATGTATATTAACTTACGTACACTAGCTATCAAATCTATATTTATTTACAAATACCGACTAGTATATCTATATTAGTTTACGAATACCAGCTAGTATATCTATATTAATTTATGAACACTGGCTAGTATATCAATATTAATTTACGAACACCAACTATTATATCTATATTAATTTACACACACCCAGGTAGTATATCTTTATTAATTTACCAACACCGGCTAGTATATCTATATTAATTTATCAACACCGGCTGGTATATCTATATTAATATACGAAAATAAACTAGTATATCTATATTAATTAAGGAACAAAGGCTAGTATCTCATTATTTATTTACAAACACCAACTGGTATATCTATATTAATTTACGAACACCGGCTATTATATCTATATTAATTTACGAACAATGGCTAATATATCTATATTAATTTACTAACACCGTGTAATATATCTATATTAATTTATCACAGAAGCTAACATGTCTATATTAATTTATCAACACCGGCTAGTATATCTATATTAATTTAGCAACACCGGCTATTATATGTATATTAATTTACGTACACTAGCTATCACATCTATATTTATTTACAAACACCGACTAGTATATCTATATTAATTTACGAACACCACCTAGTATAACTATATTCATTTATGAACACCACTAATATATCTATATTAATTTACCAACACCAACTAGTATATCTATATTAATTTAGGAACAATGGCTAGTATCTATTATTTATTTTACAAACACCAACTAGTATATCTATATTAATTTACGAACAACGGCTATAATATCTATATGAATTTACGAACGCCAGGTAATATATCTATTTTAATTTACCAACATCGGCTATCATGGCTATTTTAATATACGAACACCTGGTAGTATATCTATATTAATTTATCAACACCGGCTATCATATCTATATTAATTTACAAACACCAGCTAGTATATCTATATTAATTTACCAACAACGGCTAGTATATCTATATTAATTTACCAAAACTGGCTAGTATATCTATATTAATTTACCAACACCGGCTAGTATATCTATATTAATTTACGAACACCGAAATCCGGCGATCATTTCTATATTAATTTACAAACACCTGTAGTATATCTATATTAATTTAGAAACACTGTTTAGTATATCTATATTAATTTAAAAAACCAGGGCTACTATATCTATATTAATTTACGAACAGTGGGTACTATATCTATATTAATTTACGAACACCGGCAAGTATATCTATATTAATTTATGAACACCGGCTATCATATCTATATTAATTTCCGAACACCGGCTAGTATATCTATATTAATTTACGAACACTGTCTAGTATATCTATATTAATTTACCAACACCGTCTAGTATATCTATATTAATTTAAAACACCGGCTAACATATCTATATTAATAATTTACGAACAGCAGGTTAGTATATTCTATATTAATTTACTAACACCGGCTAGTATATCTATATTAATTTATGAACACCGGCTATATATCTATATTAATTTCCCAACACCACCTAGTATATCTATATTAATTTTAGGAACACCGGCTAGTATATCTATATTAATTTACAACACCGGCTTTATATCTATATTAATTTACGTACACTAGCTATCAAATCTATATTTATTTACAAACACCGGCTAGTATATCTATATTAATTTACGAACACCGGCTAGTATATCTATATTAATTTATGAACACTGGCTAGTATATCAATATTAATTTACGAACACGCTATCATATCTATATTAATTTAGGAACACCAGGTAGTATATCTTATATTAATTTACCAACACCGGCTAGTATATCTATATTAATTTATCAACACCGGCTGGTATATCTATATTAATATACGAACACCAAAATCTAGTATATCTATATTAATTAAGGAACAAAGGCTAGTATCTCATTATTTATTTACAAACACCAACTGGTATATCTTATATTAATTTACGAACACCGGCTATTATATCTATATTAATTTATGAACACCGGCTAGTAAATCATATTAATTTACGAACACTGGCTAGTATATCTATATTAATTTATTCAACACCAGCTAACATATCTATATTAATTTACGAACACCGGCTATCATATCTATATTAATTTAGGAACACAAGCAGTAGTATATCTATATTAATTTTACCAAACACCTAGTTTAGTATATATCTATATTTCACCAAACACCGCTCCTAGAATATCTATATTCCATTGGCCATACCAGCTATACCCAGTATATATTTAATTTACGAACACCGATTGCTATGATATCTATATTATTTTAAGAACACCAGCTAGTATATCTATATTAATTTACCAACAATGCCACATAGTAATCTATTTTATTATAAGAAAACGAGCTAGTAAATCTATATAAATTCATGAACACCGGCTAATAATTATCTATTATATTATACCAACTAACACTGTCTAGTATCTATATTATTTATCAACAGGGCTAATTATGTCTATATTAATTTACGAACACCGGTTAGTATATCTATATTAATTTATAAACACCGGCTAGTATATCTATATTTTATTTTACAAACACTTTACTTGTATATCTATATTATAGTTTCTACGAAACACCAATGCAGTATATCTATATTAATTTGAATGAACACCAAGCTAATATATCTATATTAATTTACGAACAATGGCTATTATATCTATATTAATTTACTAACACCGTGTAATATATCTATATTAATTTATCAACAGAAGCTAACATATCTATATTAATTTAGGAACACCGGCTGGTATGTCTATATATTAATTTACGAACACCAGCTATTATATCTATATAATTTATCAACACCGGCAAGTATATCTATATTAATTTAGCAACACCGGCTATTATATCTATATTAATTTACGTACACTAGCTATCATATCTATATTTATTTTACAAACACCGACTAGTATATCTATATTAGCTTTACGAACACCACCCAGTATATATTCTATATTCATTTATGAACACCGCTAATATATCAATATTAATTTACCAACACCAACTAGTATATCTATATTAATTTAGGAAGAATGGCTAGTATCTCTATATTATTTTATTTACAAACACCAACTAGTATATCTATATTAATTTACGAACAACGGCTAGTAATATCTATATGAATTTACGAACGCCAGGTAATATATCTATTTAATTTACCAACACCGGCTATCATGGCTATTTTAATATACGAACACCGGCTAGTATATCTATATTAATTTATCAACACCGGCTATCATATCTATATTAATTTACAAACACCAGCTAGTATATCTATATTAATTTACCAACAACGGCTAGTATATCTATATTAATTTACCAAAACTGGCTAGTATATCTATATTAATTTACCAACACCGGCTAGTATATCTATATATTAATTTACGAACACCGAAATCGGCGATCATTTCTATATTAATTTACAAACACCTGTAGCATATCTATATTAATTTAGAAACACTGTTTAGTATATCTATATTAATTTACCAACACCGTCTAGTATATCTATATTAATTTAAAAACAGGGCTATATATGTCTATATTAATTTACGAACACCGGTTACTATATCTATATTAATTTACTCAACACCGGCTAGTATATCTATATTAATTTATGAACACCGGCTATCATATCTATATTAATTTCCCAACACCAACTAGTATATCTATATTAATTTAGGAACACCGGCTAGTATATCTATATTAATTTACAACACCGGCTTTTATACGTATATTAATTTACGTACACTAGCTATCAAATCTATATTTATTTACAAACACGGACTAGTATATCTATATTAGTTTACGAACACCAGCTAGTATATCTATATTAATTTATGAACACTGGCTAGTATATCTATATTAATTTACGAACACCAGCTATCATATCTATATTAATTTAGGCACACCAGGTAGTATATCTTTATTAATTTACCAACACCGGCTAGTATATCTATATTAATTTATCAACACCGGCTAGTATATCTATATTAATATACGAAAATAAACTAGTATATCTATATTAATTAAGGAACAAAGGCTAGTATCTCTATTATTTATTTACAAACACCAACTGGTATATCTATATTAATTTACGAACACCGGCTATTATATCAATAATATTAATTTATGAACACCGGCTTATAAATCTAATTAATTTACGAACACTGGCTAGTATATCTATATTAATTTATCAACACCAGATAATATATCTATATTAATTTACGAACACCGGCTATCATATATCTATATTAATTTAGGCACACAAGGTAGTATATCTATATTAATTTACCAACACCGTTTAGTATATCTATATTAATTCACCAACACCGTCTAGTATATCTATATTAATTTATCAACAACAGCCAGGTATATGTATGTCTATATTAATTTACGAACACCGATTATGATATCTATATTATTTTAAGAACACCAGCTAGTATATCTATATTAATTTACCAACAATGGCTAGTATATCTATATTAATATAAGAAACACGAGCTAGTAAATCTATATAAATTTACGAACACCGGCTAATATATCTATTATATTTTAACCAACAACCGGCTAGTATATCTATATTAATTTATCAACACCGGCTAACATATCTATATTAATTTACGAACACCGGTTAGTATATCTATATTAATTTATAAACACCGGCTATCATATCTATATTTATTTACAAACACCGTCTGTATATCTATATTATATTATTTAAAACACCACCTAGTATATCTATATTAATTTATGAACACCGGCTAATATATCTATATTAATTTACGAACAATGGCTAATATATCTATATTAATTTACTACCAACACCGCGTAATATATCTATATTAATTTACCAAGCAGAAGCTACCATATCTATATATAATTTTGTGAACACCGGCTAGTATATCTATATTAATTGACGAACACCAGCTATTATATCTATATAATTTATCAACACCGGCTAGTATATCTATATATTAATTTAGCAACACCGGCTATTATATGTATATTAATTTACGTACACTAGCTATCATCTATCTATATTTATTTACAAACACCGACTAGTATATCTATATTAGTTTACGAACACCACCCAGTATATCTATATTATTCATTTACGAACACCGCTAATATATCAATATTAATTTACCAACACCAACTAGTATATCTATATTAATTTAGGAACAATGTAGTATATCTCATTATTTATTTACAAACACCAACTAGTATATATATATTAATTTACGAACAACGGCTATATATCTATATGAATTTACGAACACCAGGTAATGTATATCTATTTTAATTTACCAACACCGGCTATAATATATCTATATTAATTTACGAACACCTGCTAGTATATCTATATTAATTTATCAACACCGGCTATATATCTATATTAATTTACAAACACCAGCAAGTATATCTATATTAATTTACGAACAACGGCTAGTATATCTATATTAATTTACCAAACACTGGCTAGTATATCTATATTAATTTAACAACACCGGCTAGTATATCTATATTAATTTACGAACACCGAAATGCGGCGATCATTTCTATATTAATTTACAAACACCTGTAGTATATCTATATTAATTTAGAAAACACTGGTTTAGTATATCTATATTAATTTAAAAACACGTGCTAACATATCTATATTAATTTACGAACACTGGCTAGTATATCTATATTAATTTACGAACACCGGCTAGTATATCTATATTAATTTATGAACACCGGCTATCATATCTATATTAATTTACGAACACCGGCTAGTATATCTATATTAATTTACGAACACCGTCTAGTATATCTATATTAATTTAAAAACACCGGCTAACATTATGTCTATATTAATTTACGAACACCGGTTACTATACCTATATTAATTTACAAACACTAGATAGTATATCTATATTAATATACGAACACAAGTAGTATATCTATATTAATTTAGAAACACCTTCTAGTATCTCATTATTTATTTACAAACACCAACTAGTATATCTATATTAATTTACAAACACCGGGTTTTATATCTATATTAATTTACAAACACCGGTTAAAATATCTATATTAATTTACAAACACCTGCTAGTATATCTATATTAATTTAAGAACACGGGTAGTATATCTATATTAATTTACGAACACTGGCTAGTATATCTATATTAAATTACCAAATTACACTGGCTATTATATCTAAATATTAATTTACAAACACCGGCTAGTATATCTATATTAATTTACCAACACCGGCTAGTATATCTATATTAAATTAAGAACACCGGCTATCATATATCTATATTAATTTACGAAACAACAGGTAGTATATATCTATATTAATTTACGAACACCGGCTAGTATATCTATATTAATTTACAAACAACGGCTAGTATATCTATATTAATTTACCAACACCGGCTAGTATATCTATATTAATTTAAGAACACCGTCTATCATATCTATATTAATTTACGAACACCGTTTAGTATATCTATATTAATTTAAAAAACAGGCTAACATGTCTATATTAATTTACGAACACCGGTTAGTATATCTATATTATTTATTTAACACCGGCTGGTATATATCTATATTAATTTACGAACACCGGCTATTATATCTATATATAATTTAGGAACACCGGCTAGTATATCTATATTAATTTACTCAACACCGGCTTTTATATATATATTAATTTACGTACACCAGCTATCATATCTATATTATTTACAAACACCGGCTAGTATATCTATATTAATTTACGAACACCAGCTAGTATATCTATATATTAATTTATGAACACTGGCTAGTATATCTATATTAATTTACGAACACCAACTATTATATCTATATTAATTTAGACACAACCAGGTAGTATATCTATATTAATTTACCAACACCGGCTAGTATATCTATATTAATTTATCAACACCGGCTGGTATATCTATATTAATATACGAAAAATAAACTAGTATATCTATATTAATTAAGGAACAAAGGCTAGTATCTCATATTTATTTACAAACACCAACTGGTATATCTATATTAATTTACGAACACCGCTATTATATCTATATTAATTCTTATTTACGAACAATGCCAATATATCTATATTAATTTACTAACACCGTGTAATATATCTATATTAATTTATCACACCAGCTAACATATCTATATTAATTTACGAACACCGGCTAGTCTATCTATATTAATTTACGAAACACCGGCTAGTATATCTATATTAATT
>NC_134829.1:1359832-1420062 GCF_004210375.1 Tachypleus tridentatus | reverse complement strand
TTGATGTGTGTTTTTGACATATTTATGCATGTTATACAGATATATTCTACGGCTGGCCTTATGTGTGTTCTGTGGAATCTCTTTGTTTGTTACCAGTCAGGCTCCTAAGATAACTCAATCTTTTCCAAATTCTGGTTTTTATTTTATTAATGTGTGGTATCCAGTTTTATTAATGTGTGGTATCCAGTTTTATTAATGTGTGGTATCCAGTTTAATTAATGTGTGATATCTAGTTTAATTAATGTGTGACATCCAGTTTAATTAATGTGTGATATCCAGTTTAATTAATGTTGAGTTAAGTGTAAACCCTAATCATTTTACTGATGTTACTAACTGTAAGAGAGCTCCATTTAGATATAACTGTTGTATTAAGTTACGTTTTGCACACATTAATTCCCCACATATTAGGGTATATTTAGTTTAGTACTGACTTAATGTTTTGTTTCTGGTTGGGTTAGGGGCACTTTGCTAGGTCGCGATATAGTCTGGAAACTGTGAGTAAAACGTTCAGATGTATGTCGCTGACATACATTGTAAACAATGTAGGACTATATATTCCTCCAGGAGTGTCCTTCTCACAATAGGTGCCCTCAACGTACACTCTGATGCTCCTATCTTCCAAGTTGGACAGCTTGTATCAGAAAGAGTCCATTGTGCCGAACTTTATAGAACGAATTTTCAACATCTAAGAAGCACGTGACTGTACATTGTTTGTCTATTAGATAAGTTTATAATTTCTTCTGTTTATCTTATGAAATGATTCGTGGTTTGTCTTCCTCTTCGGAAGCTGTTTCATACATTGATTTAATTTAATGTAGTTTATAAAACTATTATTTATTATTTTTAAGTAGTTTTCCCAGATTGCTTGTTAGACAGACATATGGGTTTGTAGCTTTCTTTTCCCAGATTGCTTGTTAGACAGACATATGGGTTTGTAGTTTTCGTTTTCCCAGATTGCTTGTTAGACAGACTTATGGGTTTGTAGTTTTCGTTTTCCCAGATTGCTTGTTAGACAGACATATGGGTTTGTAGTTTTCGTTTTCCCAGATTGCTTGTTAGACAGACATATGGGTTTGTAGTTTTCGTTTTCCCAGATTGCTTGTTAGACAGACATATGGGTTTGTAGTTTTCGTTTTCCCAGATTGCTTGTTAGACAGACATATGGGTTTGTAGTTTTCGTTTTCCCAGATTGCTTGTTAGACAGACTTATGGGTTTGTAGTTTTCGTTTTCCCAGATTGCTTGTTAGACAGACTTATGGGTTTGTAGTTTTCGGAGATATCTGCTGATTGTCCATCCTTCTAGAACATCAGAAACATCGGTCTATTTTCAAACGACCGGCAGGTATCCTGTTTTTAGAGGTGAGTACCTTACTTGTAACAGGAAGTATAAATACAGTTTCACACCTGGCGCCCCCTGGATTCTTAGAGGTGATAGAAACACAGAATTTGATGCCACCCAGAATCGCGGCAATATTATTACATAATCATATCTCTGACGTGTTTTAGCAAATCTTGGTTGTGTAGACAACCCAGGGCTATTATGGCACCAAATATGATTCTAATATAGGATGTGTTCCGAGACAACCAAAGTGTTATTGCAAATAGTATGTTCTTTGAGACGTATAGAGTAAATATTAATAGAAGTAAACGTAATATACATATAATATGTGTATGTATGAAAAATATGTTTATTAAACACAGCGTTGTGTCATGGGCTGTCTGTGCTGTTTTCATCACAGGGATACAACAGCATTAATTTTCCAACAATGCTATATTGGTAAAATATTACTCGAATAATTGCACATTAGAATATTCTTAATTTTCCTACAACACCATATTGGTAAAATATTAGTATTCAAATAGTGGTATGATAGAACAGGTTACCTTTTTCAACAATACTATATCGATAAAATGCTATCATTTAAATAATGTTATGCTAGAACGTTATTAATTGCATAACAATACTATATTGGAAAAATAATATTATTCAAATAAAGATATCTTAGTACAGTATTACTTTTCTAACAATATTGCATTGGTAAAACATTATTAGTCAAATAATATTATGTTAGAACAGTATTAATTCTCCAACAATACCACATTTGTAAAATATTATTATTCAAATAATGACACGTTAGAATAGTATCAATTTTCCAACAATACTATACTGAAAAAATAGAATCATTAAAATAATGGTATGTTAGAACAGTATTAATTTTCCAACAATACTATATTAGTAAAATTTCATAATTCCTATAGTGGTATGTTAGAACATTATTACTTGTCCCATAATTCTTCATTGGTAAAGTATTACTATTCAATTAATGTTATGTCAGAACAGTATCATTTTTCCAACAATACTACATTGGTAAAATATTATTATTCCAAAAATGGTATGTTGGAACGTTGTTAATTTTTCAACAATGCTACATTGGTAAAATATTATTATTCAAATAATGGTATGTTGGAACGTTGTTAATTTTTCAACAATGCTACATTGGTAAAATATTATTATTCAAATAATGGTATGTTGGAACGTTGTTAATTTTTCAACAATGCTACATTGGTATTATTACTCTCGTTATGTTACCTTTAGTGTTATTAAAGTTTCATACTTTGGATAAATGAAGAGCTATAAAGATATATTTTCAAAACGGGACCAGTACCCGAGTACTTTCGAACTTAATAGTACAGTGTTTAGAAGGTCAACTGTGGTGGCGCCACTGATTGATTTAATTAAAATATGTTATTAATGTAAGAAATATGTTGATGAAGGTACTTAATTGTAAAATCTACAAAAATGACTATATAAGGTAAAGAAGAGGTAGCTCACTTACCTTTAGTAAGTGGTACTTAACAGGAATGCATATTTAATTAGTTAGCACGCAGGATCATCTTCAAAAGTTGTAACATTTTCAAAATGAGACCAGAAACTCAAGTGCTGTGTGTTAACTATTTTACCTCGAGCTATTACTACTCTGTCAAAATTAAGCTTTGGGACACTAGGAAAGTAACTGCACGTTTATTAACCGAATCTTCAATAACAATCTTGTTACAACTACTTGCATGTCATAGATTGGGTAAAAGTAGGACTAATAGTACATGGAGTCATCTGTCTGGTACCACCTTCTTTACGGTATTTGTTACAACTACTTGAATGTCATAGATCGATTTAAAGGAGGACTAATAGTACATGGAATCATCAGTCTGGTACCACCTTCTTTACGGTATTTCTTACAATTACTTGAATGTCATACATCGGTTAAAAGGAGAACTAATAGTACATGGAATCATCAGTCTGGTACCACCTTCTTTACGGTATTTGTTAAAACTACTTGAATGTCATAGATCGGTTAAAAGTAGGACTAATAGTACATGGAGTCATCTGTCTGGTGCCACCTTCTTTACGGTATTTGTTACAATTACTTGAATATCATAGATCGGTTAAAAGTAGGACTAATAGTACATGGAATCATCTGTCTGGTACCACCTTCTTTACGGTATTTGTTACAACTACTTGAATGTCATAGATCGGTTAAAAGTAGGACTAATAGTACATGGAGTCATCTGTCTGGTGCCACCTTCTTTACGGTATTTGTTACAATTACTTGAAAACATAGATCGGTTAAAATGAGGACTAATAGTACATGGAATCATCTGTCTGGTGCCACCTTCTTTACGGTATTTGTCACAATTACTTGAATATCATAGATCGGTTAAAAGTAGGACTAATAGTACATGGAATCATCTGTCTGGTACCACCTTCTTTACGGTATTTGTTACAACTACTTGAATGTCATAGATCGATTTAAAGGAGGACTAATAGTATATGGAATCATCAGTCTGGTACCACCTTCTTTACGGTATTTGTTACAACTACTTGAATGTCATAGATCGGTTAAAAGTAGGACTAATAGTACATGGAGTCATCTGTCTGGTGCCACCTTCTTTACGGTATTTGTTACAATTACTTGAATATCATAGATCGGTTAAAAGTAGGACTAACAGTACATGGAATCATCTGTCTGTTACCACCTTCTTTACGGTATTTGTTACAACTACTTGAATGTCAGAGATCGGTTAAAAGTAGGACTAATAGTACATGGAATCATCAGTCTGGTACCACCTTCTTTACGGTATTTCTTACAATTACTTGAATGTCATACATCGGTTAAAAGGAGAACTAATAGTACATGGAATCATCAGTCTGGTACCACCTTCTTTACGGTATTTGTTACAATTACTTGAATATCATAGATCGGTTAAAAGTAGGACCAATAGTACATGGAATCATCTGTCTGTTACCACCTTCTTTACGGTATTTGTTACAACTACTTGAATGTCAGAGATCGGTTAAAAGTAGGACTAATAGTACATGGAGTCATCTGTCTGGTGCCACCTTCTTTACGATATTTGTTACAATTACTTGAATATCATAGATCGGTTAAAAGTAGGACTAATAGTACATGGAGTCATCTGTCTGGTACCACCTTCTTTACGGTATTTGTTACAACTACTTGAATGTCATAGATCGATTTAAAGGAGGACTAATAGTATATGGAATCATCAGTCTGGTACCACCTTGTTTACGGTATTTGTTACAACTACTTGAATGTCATAGATCGGTTAAAAGTAGGACTAATAGTACATGGAATCATCTGTCTGGTACCACCTTCTTTACGGTATTTGTTACAATTACTTGAATATCATAGATCGGTTAAAAGTAGGACTAATAGTACATGGAATCATCTGTCTGTTACCACCTTCTTTACGGTATTTGTTACAACTACTTGAATGTCATAGATCGATTAAAAGGAGGACTAATTGTACATGGAATCATCTGTCTGGTACCACCTTCTTTACGGTATTTGTTACAACTACTTGAATGTCATAGATCGGTTAAAAGTAGGACCAATAGTACATGGAGTCATCTGTCTGGTGCCACCGTCTTTACGGTATTTGTTACAATTACTTGAATATCATAGATCGGTTAAAAGTAGGACTAATAGTACATGGAATCATCTGTCTGTTACCACCTTCTTTACGGTATTTGTTACAACTACTTGAATGTCATAGATCGGTTAAAAGTAGGACTAATAGTACATGGAGTCATCTGTCTGGTGCCACCTTCTTTACGGTATTTGTTACAACTACTTGAATGTCATAGATCGATTTAAATGAGGACTAATAGTACATGGAATCATCTGTCTGTTACCACCTTCTTTACGGTATTTGTTACAACTACTTGAATGTCATAGATCGGTTAAAAGTAGGACTAATAGTACATGGAGTCATCTGTCTGGTGCCACCTTCTTTACGGTATTTGTTACAATTACTTGAATATCATAGATCGGTTAAAAGTAGGACTAATAGTACATGGAGTCATCTGTCTGGTACCACCTTCTTTACGGTATTTGTTACAACTACTTGAATGTCATAGATCGATTTAAAGGAGGACTAATAGTACATGGAATCATCAGTCTGGTACCACCTTCTTTACGGTATTTGTTACAACTACTTGAATGTCATAGATCGATTAAAAGGAGGACTAATAGTACGTGGAATCATCAGTCTGGTACCACCTTCTTTATGGTATTTGTTACAACTACTTGAATGTCATAGATTGATTAAAAGGAGGACTAATTGTACATGGAATTATCTGTCTGGTACCACCTTTTTTACGGAATTTGTTACAATTACTTGAATATCATAGATCGGTTAAAAGGAGAACTAATAGTACATGGAATCATCTGTCTGTTACCACCTTCTTTACGGTATTTGTTACAACTACTTGAATGTCATAGATCGATTAAAAGGAGGACTAATTGTACATGGAATCATCTGTCTGGTACCACCTTCTTTACGGTATTTGTTACAACTACTTGAATGTCATAGATCGGTTAAAAGTAGGACCAATAGTACATGGAGTCATCTGTCTGGTGCCACCGTCTTTACGGTATTTGTTACAATTACTTGAATATCATAGATCGGTTAAAAGTAGGACTAATAGTACATGGAATCATCTGTCTGTTACCACCTTCTTTACGGTATTTGTTACAATTACTTGAATATCATAGATCGGTTAAAAGTAGGACTAATAGTACATGGAGTCATCTGTCTGGTACCACCTTCTTTACGGTATTTGTTACAACTACTTGAATGTCATAGATCGATTTAAATGAGGACTAATAGTACATGGAATCATCTGTCTGTTACCACCTTCTTTACGGTATTTGTTACAACTACTTGAATGTCATAGATCGGTTAAAAGTAGGACTAATAGTACATGGAGTCATCTGTCTGGTGCCACCTTCTTTACGGTATTTGTTACAATTACTTGAATATCATAGATCGGTTAAAAGTAGGACTAATAGTACATGGAGTCATCTGTCTGGTACCACCTTCTTTACGGTATTTGTTACAACTACTTGAATGTCATAGATCGATTTAAAGGAGGACTAATAGTACATGGAATCATCAGTCTGGTACCACCTTCTTTACGGTATTTGTTACAACTACTTGAATGTCATAGATCGATTAAAAGGAGGACTAATAGTACGTGGAATCATCAGTCTGGTACCACCTTCTTTATGGTATTTGTTACAACTACTTGAATGTCATAGATTGATTAAAAGGAGGACTAATTGTACATGGAATTATCTGTCTGGTACCACCTTTTTTACGGAATTTGTTACAATTACTTGAATGTCATAGATCGGTTAAAAGGAGAACTAATAGTACATGGAATCATCTGTCTGGTACCACCTTCTTTACGGTATTTGTTACAATTACTTGAATGTCATAGATCGGTTAAAAGGAGAACTAATAGTACATGGAATCATCTGTCTGGTACCACCTTTTTACGGTATTTGTTACAGTCCTTTTTGTTCAGACATGATTCATTAGACATTCCAATAAAAGCGAAGAATTCAATATTTAGTAATAATATTGCCTTCAGCTATGGTATATAAATCAAAATAGTGACATGCTAAATCATTCTGATCAAGTTTATTAATAGATATTTTAAAGTTAACTCTGTCATTTTACAGGAATCCAAAATTCCAACCTACCAGAAGATGTGGGAAACTATGGCCAAGGTTCCCACCGTTTTTACCAAGTCAAACTCTGAAGGGGTCGAGCGGGTCCTCCTAGGAAACTACGCATTCTTGATGGAGTCAGCCTCTATTGAGTACAGAGTAGAGCGAAACTGTAATCTGACACAGATAGGAGGACTTCTGGATTCCAAGGGATATGGAATAGCAACTCCAAAGGGTAAGATTTACTTATGTAATAAAAGGATAAATGGATTTCAGAAAAAATATGCAATCTTTGTTGAATCAGTTTCCATTCTATCAGAGAAGACAAAACTGTAATGTGACACAGATAGGACTTATGGATTCCAAGAGTTATTAGAATAGTAAATATAAAAGGTAATCTAAATAAAACTGCAAACAGTTTGTTCAACACCATGAATTATTTCATTATTTAAAAACAATAATGAGTATAGTTATTGTCATATGTAAGTATATTTACATTTAGAAATTAAACTTGCTTTCACAGTTGTTGTGTAAAATACTCTACCTATATATATATATATATATATGAACACACATATATATATTGATAATTCAAGGTTCTTTAATGACGTAAGGATTTGAAAATCAGTATATAACTATTATAGATCGATGTTGACAATATTTGTATGTAGTGTCAGAAGCTATAGAATGAATTCAGTTAGATAGTACTGGTGAAATACTTTCAATTTTAGAGTTTAATAAACTCGAAGGTTGAGTCATTCATTTCATAACTGGTTTTTCACGTTTTAATAATAACGTAACAATTGATGTAAGTTTTAGATATGCAAGTAGGATGTATTGTTTTTATCGACATGAGAATTCATTACATTGTTAATTTCAAGTAAACAACTGTTGAGAACAAGTCTCTGAAAACAGTCTTTTTCTATTTCATAGACGTAATGAGAAGTGAAATAGATTAAAACATTGAATTCAAAAATAAAATTAAAATATTTCAGTTTTGAGAAAGGTTCAAATAAAAACATGTCGCAAACCAAACTATCATTCCCAGGCCTATTAACTTAAAACATAAACTGTATGTTTCATATATGAATGTAAAATATTAAAACAACAATTATTAGAGAAGACTAGAGTAACATCATCAGTTTACGGTGTAAGAGACATTTTCTCACCACCTTGTGACATCAGTGATTGAACACCACATTAATTGTATATTAATGCATAAGATATAAGTTTTCTTACCACCTTGTGACATCAGTGATTGAAACCCACATTAATTGTATATTAATACATAATATATAGGTTTTATTACCACTGTGTGACATCAGTGATTGAACACCACATTAATTGTATATTATTACATAAGATATAGGTTTTATTACCACTCTGTGACATCAGTGATTGAAACCCACATTAATTGTATATTAATACATAAGATATAGGTTTTATTACCACTTTGTGACATCAGTGATTGAAACCCACATTAATTGTATATTAATGCAAAAGATATAGGTTTTCTTACCACCTTGTGACATCAGTGATTGAAACCCACATTAATTGTATATTAATGCATACGATATAGGTTTTATTACCACTTTGTGACATCAGTGATTGAACATCACATTAATTGTATATTAATACATAAGATATATGTTTTCTTACCACTTTGTGACATCAGTGATTGAAACCCACATTAATTATATCTTAATACATAAGACATAAGTTTTCTCACCACCTTGTGACATTAGTGATTGAACGTCACATTAATTGTATATTAATACATAAGATATAGGTTTTATTACCACTTTGTGACATCAGTGATTGAACACCACATTAATTGTATATTAATGCATAAGATATAGGTTTTCTTACCACCTTGTTACATCAGTGATTGAAACCCACATTAATTGTATATTAATACATGAGATTAATATTATATTAATAATATTATTGTATATTAATATTAGGCTTAACGTTTATATCTTATTAAAGTGTTAATAATTGAAGCTATGATTTGCCAACATGAAATGAACGTTTGTAGTATAACGACTGTTGTTATAAATAGTTTATATGTCAGACATATGTCATATGTTTTTCTACAGGTTCTATATATAGAACCCCTTTATCCAATGGTATTCATCTTTAATACTTTTACAGGTTCTATATATAGAACGCCTTTATCCAGTGGTATTCTCAAGCTCCAAGAGAGTGGTATATTGCATGTTCTCAAAGAAAGGTGGTGGAAACAAAAGAAAGGAGGTGGACAGTGTGTTGAGTCTAAGAAAGGCTCCAGTTCTGTTCGAGAGTTAGGCCTAGCCAATGTTGGAGGCGTATTTGTGGTGCTTTTAGGAGGACTTGCGATCGCAACTGTTGTAGCTGTCCTTGAATTTTTTGGAAGACAAAAAAATGGCAAGCGAGGACAGAGTAAGAATTTTACATTTAGTAGTTTTAATGTGGCACAGCGGGATAACATCTGTGGTGGGCAGAGTACATATAGCCCTTTGTTTAGCTTTGTGCTCGATTCAAACAAACCAAACCGTTTGACGACAAAAACAACTTTAATTTGTATTTATTATATGACGTTATACGAGAAACATGTATATATATATTATTGTAAGGCGTTGTACAAAAAATTTACAAACACACTATTATAAACACACAAACATGTTTGTTTATTATTGTCAGGCATTGCACAACAATGTTTTATGTGTATTACTGTGAGGCATTTGACGACAAACATGTTTATGTTCTGTTTCATTGCACTAGATGATAAACTTGTGTATGTGTTATTCAACGTTAGACAATAGATTTGTATATAAATTACTATAAGGCCTTTCACGACATGTCTGTTACTATAAGGCGTTTCACGACATGTCTGTTATTATAAGGTGTTTCACGACAGTTTTATGTGTGTTATTATAAGACGTTTCACGACAGTTTTATGTGTGTTATTATAAGGCGTTTCACGACATGTCTGTTATTATAAGACGTTTCACGACAGTTTTATGTGTGTTATTATAAGGCGTTTCACGACAGTTTTATGTGTGTTATTATAAGGTGTTTCACGACAGTTTTATGTGTGTTATTATAAGGCGTTTCACGACAGTTTTATGTGTGTTATTATAAGGCGTTTCACGACAGTTTTATGTGTGTTATTATAAGGCGTTTCACGACAGTTTTATGTGTGTTATTTATAAGGCGTGGCACGAAAAACTTATAATAATAATTTATAATTTTGATAACAACGTTTTCTCAAAGTTTTTTCTTTATTTGTTCTTAATCGCAAAGCTACACAATGGAATACTGCTATGAAAACTATAGACAGCTAACGTTATAGGCCTACAGACGTCAGGTTATGCAAGAGGATTTTATAAAAGATCAATTGTAATCTCAAAGGATTCTATTAATCAGACGATAGAACACGATAATCACCAACAATAGATGGAGCCACTAGGTTTATTCCTCAGGTTTTGTTAAAAGAAAAAAAAACAAATAAATAAATATGCTATTATTGTACACAAGATAAAACTGTTATGTCTCATGCTATAAAATAACTTATACCTATGGATTGTAGAAAGTGATTACTATATTTCTTTGGCCACGAACGTCTTCGGTTAATGGTAATAATGCATATGTTAATTTCACAACATAAAACTGAAATCTACATTGATAACGAAAACGAAAACCACATCCGCTAAAAACAACTTGAATCACTCACATGGTATACATAACTAGCTTGAAAACGAACCCATGTAATATCCCAACGTAGTTATTACTAGGTGAAATAAACAACCACTGTATCTCAACATATTATTACTTGCTCAGATGAAGAACCAATATATGCTACAGTAGAGATTATGTTATTACTACTACCTCAGTTAAATAGCTAGTTACACTAGTGTCAGATTGGAATTATTACTAGCCCAGTTATATACCTACAGTAGTGTCAGAATGGTATTGTTACTTGCCCAGTTATATAGCTACCCTAGTGTCAGATTGGTATTGTTACGAGCCCGGTTATATTGCTACACTAGTGTCAGAATAGTATTGTCACTAGACCAGTTATATAGCTACACTGGTGTCAGAATGGTATTGTTACTAGCCCAGTTATATTGCTACACTAATGTCAGAATGGTATTGTCACTAGACCAATTATATAGCTACACTAGTGTCAGATTGGTATTGTTACTAGCCCGGTTTTATAGCTACACTAGTGTCAGATTGGTATTGTTACTAGACCAGTTATATAACTACATTAGTGTCAGATTGGTATTGTTACTAGCCCGGTTTTATAGCTACACTAGTGTCAGAACGGCATTGTTACTAGCCCAGTTATATAACTACATTAGTGTCAGAATAGTATTGTCACTAGACCAGTTATATAGCTACACTAGTGTCAGAATGGTATTGTTACTAGCCCGGTTATATAGCTATACAAATGTCAGAATGGTATTGTCACTAGCCCAGTTATGAAGCTACAATAGTGTCAGAACGGCATTGTTATTAGCCCAGTTATATAGCTACATTATTGTCAGAATGGTATTGTTACTAGCCCGGTTATATAGCTACACTAGTGTCAGAATAGTATTGTTATTAGCCCGATTATATAGCTACAATAATGTCAGAACGGCATTGTTACTAGCCCAGTTATATAGCTACACTATTGTCAAAATGGTATTGTTACTAACCCGGTTATATAGCTACACTAGTGTCAGAATGGTATTGTTATTAGCCCAGTTATATAGCTACACTATTGTCAGAATGGTATTGTTACTAGCCCGGTTATATAGCTACACTAGTGTCAGAATAGTATTGTTACTAGCCCGGTTATATAGCTACACTAGTGTCAGAATGGAATTGTTACTAGCCCGGTTATATAGCTACAATAGTGTCAGAATGGTATTGTTACTAGCCCGGTTATATAGCTACAATAGTGTCAGAATGGTATTGTTACTAACCCAGTTATATAGCTACAATAGTGTCAGAATGGTATTGTTACTAACCCAGTAATATAGCTACAATAGTGTCAGAATGGTATTGTTACTAACCCAGTTATATAGCTACAATAGTGTCAGAATGGTATTGTTACTAACCCAGTTATATAGCTACAATAGTGTCAGAATGGTATTGTTACTAGCCCGGTTATATAGCTACAATAGTGTCAGAATGGTATTGTTACTAACCCAGTTATATAGCTACAATAGTGTCAGAATGGTATTGTTACTAGCCCGGTTATATAGCTACAATAGTGTCAGAATGGTATTGTTACTAACCCAGTTATATAGCTACACTAGTGTCAGAATGGTATTACTACTAGCTTAGTTGAATATTGTGTATTTTATTAGCTCACTGCTTATTAGTATGTTTTTCCTTCTGTAATATTAGTTATAACTTCAACCTTGATGCGACCTGACTTAATAGATTAATCACCTTTGTTTGTACTGAAACATGTTAACATCTGTAAAACATTGATTGAATCAGTTTTACTTCATTGTTGTTAACAGTTGTAAATCATGGGCGTCATTAATTTTTACTTTTCTCCAAATAACATGCTTGGAACTGAGACTATTCTAAATGATTTTTAGAACACCAGATGTAGCTGAATACTCTTCTAGTTTTTATTTTCTTCCTACGTAAATTTATTCCACACAATAGTCATTTTCGTGAAAGGGAACCGTTTCACAACCACTTTCCTTGTAATGTTTCTATTTCCTGTTTGTTTGTGAAGGTTTTGTCTCGTTTTTAGTTATTAACCTCACGTATGTTATCTGTGTTTGTTCAAGGTTAGGAAAGTTGTATTTCTTCAATGTATTTTCTGTTTCACTTTCATCAATTCTTCACCTATAAGGAATAATAAAAATAAACATACCATAAGAGGCATGCTATAGTGAGAAACATACAAGTAAGATTATTGTTTTATATCCGTCCTATAAGGAATAATAAAAATAAACATACCATAAGAGGCATGCTATAGTGAGAAACATACAAGTAAGATTATTGTTTTATATCCGTCCTATAAGGAATAATAAAAATAAACATACCATAAGAGGCATGCTATAGTGAGAAACATACAAGTAAGATTATTGTTTTATATCCGTCTTATTAGGAATAACAAAAATAAAGATACCATAAGAGGCATGCTATAGTGAGAAATATACAAGTAAGATATTGTTTTATATCCGTCCTATAAGGAATAATAAAAATAAACATACCATAAGAGGCATGCTATAGTGAGAAACATACAAGTAAGATTATTGTTTTATATCCGTCCTATAAGGAATAATAAAAATAAACATACCATAAGAGGCATGCTATAGTGAGAAACATACAAGTAAGATTATTGTTTTATATCCGTCCTTTTTGGAATAATAAAAATAAACATACTATAAGAAGCATGCTATAGTGAGAAATATACAAGTAAGATATTGTTTTATATGCGTCCTATTAGGAATAAAAAAAATATTTATTTGATGACGAGAAACCTAAATGAAATAAAATATATTTCAGACCGGGTGGTATGGGTATTTACATTTGTATTGTTAAGGAGAGAACAATGTTTCGACCTTTCTATGTCATCAAGAGATTAAGAAACCTGAGATGAAAAATACTTATTACAGAGATCTGAACACCTTTTGTCAGTGGTGTTATATACAGTCTATTGTTTGTGGATTTACACAAATTTACCGAAACCTATAAAACTAAAAAATGATTGAATAGTGTAATTCGACATCACACAAAACCAACAAAGAAAACTACACTCTAAAAATAAAGAGTGACCACTGACTTTTGAACTTTTCAAAACTGTTCAGGTTATTGGATTTCTATTGTTTTATACGTTTGGAAACATTATCAACTTTTTTTCCTTCAGCATTCTCTATGACAGATCTTGTCCAGAAAATTAGTGAAATACGTAAGAACTTCAACCTTTAAAAATTCACAATAATTTATTGCATAAAGTTCAAAGTAAAATATAGAATTAAAACTCTACACGTTTCGGTTGAAAAAATTGTACCATCTTGAGAATACTAAAAGTAACGCAGGTAATTTTAGTTTTCGTACCAGAAAGTTAAACCAAATGCAGCGTCATAGCATTATGTATTGTTTTCATACCAGAATGCTATACCGAATATAGCGTCATAGCATTATGTGTAGTTTTCATACCAGAAGGCTATACCAAATATAGCGTCATAGCATTAAATGTTGTTTTCATACCAGAAGGCTATACCAAATATAGCGTCATAGCATTATGTGTAGTTTTCATACCAGAAGGCTATACCAAATATAGCGTCGTAGCATTAAATTTTGTTTTCATACCAGAATGCTATACCAAATATAGCGTCATAGCATTATGTGTAGTTTTCATACCAGAAGGCTATACCAAATATAGCGTCATAGCATTATGTGTTGTTTTCATACCACAAGGCTATACCAAATATAGCGTCATAGCATTATGTGTAGTTTTCATACCAGAATGCTATACCAAATATAGCGTCATAGCATTATGTGTAGTTTTCATACCAGAAGGCTATACCAAATATAGCGTCATAGCATTATGTGTAGTTTTCATACCAGAAGGCTGTACCAAATATAGCGTCATAGCATTATGTGTAGTTTTCATACCAGAAGGCTATACCAAATATAGCGTCATAGCATTATGTGTAGTTTTCATACCAGAAGGCTATACCAAATATAGCGTCATAGCATTATGTGTAGTTTTCATACCAGAAGGCTATACCAAATATAGCGTCATAGCATTAAATGTAGTTTTCATACCAGAAGGCTATACCAAATATAGCGTCATAGCATTATGTGTAGTTTTCATACCAGAAGGCTATACCAAATATAGCGTCATAGCATTATGTGTAGTTTTCATACCAAAAGGCTATACCAAATATACCGTCATAGCATTGTGTGTAGTTTTCATACCAGAAGGCTATACCAAATATAGCGTCATAGCATTATGTGTAGTTTTCATACCAGAAGGCTATACCAAATATAGCGTCATAGCATTATGTGTAGTTTTTATACCAGAAGGCTATACCGAATGTAGCGTCATAGCATTATGTGTAGTTTTCATACCAGAAGGCTGTACCAAATATAGCGTCATAGCATTATGTGTAGTTTTCATACCAGAAGGCTATACCAAATATAGCGTCATAGCATTATGTGTAGTTTTCATACCAGAAGGCTATACCAAATATAGCGTCATAGCATTATGTGTAGTTTTCATACCAGAAGGCTATACCAAATATAGCGTCATAGCATTAAATGTAGTTTTCATACCAGAAGGCTATACCAAATATAGCGTCATAGCATTATGTGTAGTTTTCATACCAGAAGGCTATACCAAATATAGCGTCATAGCATTATGTGTAGTTTTCATACCAAAAGGCTATACCAAATATACCGTCATAGCATTGTGTGTAGTTTTCATACCAGAAGGCTATACCAAATATAGCGTCATAGCATTATGTGTAGTTTTCATACCAGAAGGCTATACCAAATATAGCGTCATAGCATTATCTGTAGTTTTTATACCAGAAGGCTATACCGAATGTAGCGTCATAGCATTAAATGTAGTTTTCATACCAGATGGCTATACCAAATATAGCGTCATAGCATTAAATGTAGTTTTCATACCAGAAGGCTATACCAAATATAGCGTCATAGCATTATGTGTAGTTTTCATACCAGAAGGCTATACCAAATATAGCGTCATAGCATTAAATGTAGTTTTCATACCAGAAGGCTATACCAAATATAGCGTCATAGCATTATATGAAACGTGTATTTTGATGTTTCGTATACTGTGTGAGGTAATCCATTACACAATACTAGTATTATCCAATCGGAATAATGCAACTATAATTCTGTTTTTTGTGTCTGTACGAAACTGAAAATTTTCTGCGATTTTCCTGGTGTTTCAGAGATGGTGGAAATTGTTCCAACGAAACCTGTATAGTTTTAATTCTATATGTTACTTTCAACTTTATATAATAGATTATTGCACTGTTTAAACACAGAATTTCTTACCTATTTTTAAATTTTTTTCTTATTCAACTAATTTTTCATATTTATTTTTTATTGGCTATATGTGATGTGATACTCACAGGTATCGAAACCCACTTTTTCTCGATATAAGCTTCCAGAGTCCCCGCTGAGCAATTAAAGGAGGGAAATATGGCATATAAAAGAACACTAAACTTTTTTTCAATTTAGTTTTATCACGCGGTGAGTAAATAGCCTCATATTTGTTTTGTTCTGATTGAGCAGTTTTTGTATATATAATGAATTACTTTCCACTGCTTGTATTCGGTTGAGGAATAATTCGTGAGCGTTTTTCAAGTTAACAAAATATATTCATAAATGAAACGCTTTCGCAAAATATTTCATGTCATTTGGTAGATAATTTTTTGCTCTAATAGATGGTGTGTTTGATTTTTATATGTCTTTAATTTTTGCTTTCATTTTCAGCTCATTAAATGGAATGTCAAGTGGACAAAATCGAGCATTTTCGACACCATCTGCTTTTCGTATTTAATTTCTTGCAATTTCGTTTAAAACAATGCATACTATATACCTAGGTATAACATGAAATAAAGTATCGTAATAAATGTTTTGGGTGTAATGTGTTCATGCATTGAAGTATTGTATAGTCTTGCATGTAATGCTTGAATGAAATTATTTAAAAACGCTCACTAATTATTCCTCAACCTAATATATATTACGAAACAACGAAATTCGTGTCTTAAATTAAAATACAGTGCCAAGTTTGGCATAGCCTGGGAATTAGGGAGCTCGAATAGCAAACTGAGTGTCGTGAATTCGAATCCCCTTCACCGGACATTCTCGTCCTTTCAGACGTGAAGACATATTTTAACGGTCAATCCCAATATTCTCTAGTAATAGAGTAACCCTAAAGTTGGCAGTAAGTAGCATTGAATGACTGCCTTTCTATTAGTCTATTACCACTAAAGTAGAGACACCTAACATATAGCAACCTCGAGCAGCTATGTACGAAATTCGAAACAAAACAAAGATATGGTGCTCTGGTAAAACTTTGAAATTCTCTTTTTTTCTTTTTTTATAACACTGTATTAATCTAATGAAAAGTTGAAAACCACATTTTATATAACACTGTATTAATCTAATGAAACGTTGAAAACCACATTTTATATAACACTGTATTAATCTAATGAAACGTTGAAAACCACATTTTATATAACACTGTATTAATCTAATGAAACGTTGAAAACCACATTTTATATAACACTGTATTAATCTAATGAAACGTTGAAAACCACATTTTATATAACACTGTATTAATCTAATGAAACGTTGAAAACCACATTTTATATAACACTGTAGTAATCTAGTGAAACGTTGAAACCACATTTTATATAGTACTGTATCTAATGAAACGTTGAAAACCACATTTTATATAACACTGTAGCAATCTAGTGAAACGTTGAAAACCACATTTTATATAGCACTGTATTAATCTAATGAAACGTTGAAAACCACATTTTATATAACACTGTAGTAATCTAGTGAAACGTTGAAACCACATTTTATATAGTACTGTATTAATCTAATGAGACGTTGAAAACCACATTTTATATAACACTGTATTAATCTAATGAAACGTTGAAAACCACATTTTATATAACACTGTATTAATCTAATGAAACGTTGAAAACCACATTTTATATAACACTGTATTAATCTAATGAAACGTTGAAAACCACATTTTATATAACACTGTATTAATCTAATGAAACGTTGAAAACCACATTTTATATAGTACTGTATCTAATGAAACGTTGAAAACCACATTTTATATAACACTGTAGCAATCTAGTGAAACGTTGAAAACCACATTTTATATAGCACTGTATTAATCTAATGAAACGTTGAAAACCACATTTTATATAACACTGTAGTAATCTAGTGAAACGTTGAAACCACATTTTATATAGTACTGTATTAATCTAATGAGACGTTGAAAACCACATTTTATATAACACTGTAGTAATCTAGTGAAACGTTGAAACCACATTCTATATAGTATGTATTAATCTAATAAAAGGTTGAAAACCACATTTTATATAGCACTGTATTAATCTAGTGAAAGGTTGAAAACCACATTTTATATAACACTGTATTAATCTAATAAAAGGTTGAAAACCACATTTTATATAGCACTGTATTAATCTAATGAAACGTTGAAAACCACATTTTATATAACACTGTAGTAATCTAGTGAAACGTTGAAACCACATTTTATATAGTACTGTATCTAATGAAACGTTGAAAACCACATTTTATATAACACTGTAGCAATCTAGTGAAACGTTGAAAACCACATTTTATATAGCACTGTATTAATCTAATGAAACGTTGAAAACCACATTTTATATAACACTGTAGTAATCTAGTGAAACGTTGAAACCACATTTTATATAGTACTGTATTAATCTAATGAGACGTTGAAAACCACATTTTATATAACACTGTAGTAATCTAGTGAAACGTTGAAACCACATTCTATATAGTATGTATTAATCTAATAAAAGGTTGAAAACCACATTTTATATAGCACTGTATTAATCTAGTGAAAGGTTGAAAACCACATTTTATATAACACTGTATTAATCTAATGAAAGGTTGAAAACCACATTTTATATAACACTGTAGTAATCTAGTGAAACGTTGAAACCACATTTTATATAGTACTGTATCTAATGAAACGTTGAAAACCACATTTTATATAACACTGTAGCAATCTAGTGAAACGTTGAAAACCACATTTTATATAGCACTTTATTAATCTAATGAAACGTTGAAAACCACATTTTATATAACACTGTATTAATCTAATGAACGGTTGAAAACCACATTTTATGTAGTACTGTATTAATCTAATGAAAGGTTGAAAGCCACATTTTATATAACACTGTATTAATCTAATGAACGGTTGAAAACCACATTTTATATAACACTGTATTAATCTAATGAACGGTTGAAAACCACATTTTATATAACACTGTATTAATCTAGTGAAAGTTTGAAAACCACATTTTATATAACACTGTATTAATCTAATGAAAGGTTGAAAACCACATTTTATATAATACTGTATTAATCTAATGAACGGTTGAAAACCACATTTTATATAACACTGTATTAATCTAGTGAAAGTTTGAAAACCACATTTTATATAACACTGTATTAATCTAGTGAAAAGTTGAAAACCACATTTTATATAACACTGTATTAATCTAATGAAAGGTTGAAAACCACATTTTATATAACACTGTATTAATCTAGTGAAAAGTTGAAAACCACATTTTATATAACACTGTATTAATCTAATGAAAGGTTAAAAACCACATTTTATATAACACTGTATTAATCTAATGAAAGGTTGAAAACCACATTTTATATAACACTGTATTAATCTAGTGAAAAGTTGAAAACCACATTTTATATAACACTGTATTAATCTAGTGAAAAGTTGAAAACCACATTTTATATAGCACTGTATTAATCTAATGAAAGGTTGAAAACCACATTTTATATAACACTGTATTAATCTAATGAAAGGTTGAAAACCACATTTTATATAACACTGTATTAATCTAGTGAAAAGTTGAAAACCACATTTTATATAACACTGTATTAATCTAGTGAAAAGTTGAAAACCACATTTTATATAACACTGTAGTTATTTCTTCCATTACAGGAACCTATTTGCAAGGAGATGTTAAAGGAAATGAAGTTTGCCTTATCTTGTCGGAGTTCCACGAAAACAGTCGCTCGAAAACCTGAGCTCACAAATAATGGTGATTTCCCACACATATCCTCAGTACCGAACTTCAGTACTGTATATTCTTAAACTGAGTCCCCATAAAGTGTCCCGCTAGTTTTGTCCCTATTTCGCGAATGCTCAAAGTATCATTGAAAAGGGCAGTAACTGTGAGGGGGATTTTTACTGTCATGGAATTCATGTTTTAAGACACGTTTTGAGAATGAACACTATATTTCACAATAAAATAAGATTGTCACTTATGTAGACACATGTACACACAAATGTGTGTGTGTGTGTGTTTATAAAGTGTTCGGGGTGTTCACACGTTGGTAAATATCTTAAGATCATTATTGGTAAGGTGTGCTCAGGCTAGTAGGTATCCTGATAGGGTTAATGTCGAGTGCATTTAGTTGTGCTTGAATGGGCAAATATCCTAATATGGTTAATGTTAGTGTATTTGGGTGTGCTCTAGTTGACAGATATTCTGATATGGTTAATGTTAGTGTATTTGGGTGTGCTCTAGTTGACAGATATCCTGATATGGTTAATGTTTAGTGTATTTGAGTGTGGTCGAGTTGACAGATATTCTGATATGGTTAACGTAGAGTGTATTTGGGTGTGCTCTAGTTGACAGATATTCTGATATGGTTAACGCAGAGTGTATTTGGGTGTGTTCTAGTTGACAGATATCCTGATATGGCTAATGTTTAGTGTATTTGGGTGTGCTCTAGTAGACAGATATCCTGATATGGCTAATGTTTAGTGTATTTGGGTGTGGTCGAGTTGACAGATATTTTGATATGGTTAACGTAGAGTGTATTTGGGTGTGCTCTAGTTGACAGATATTCTGATATGGTTAATGTTTAGTGTATTTGGGTGTGCTCTAGTTGACAGATATCCTGATATGGCTAATGTTTAGTGTATTTGGGTGTGGTCGAGTTGACAGATATTCTGATATGGTTAACGTAGAGTGTATTTGGGTGTGCTCTAGTTGACAGATATCCTGATATGGCTAATGTTTAGTGTATTTGGGTGTGGTCGAGTTGACAGATATTCTGCTATGGTTAATTAACGTAGAGTGTATTTGGGTGTGCTCTAGTTGACAGATATCCTGATATGGCTAATGTTTAGTGTATTTGGGTGTGCTCTAGTTGACAGATATCCTGATATGGTTAACGTAGAGTGTATTTGGGTGTGCTCTAGTTGACAGATATCCTGATATGGCTAATGTTTAGTGTATTTGGGTGTGCTCTAGTTGACAGATATCCTTGTATGGTTAATGTTGAGGTTTGTTTTTGTGTGAGTAAGTTGAACTCAGAGGTCAAGGAGTGTAAAACAATAAAACCACCAACAAATGTTAACACTAATATTTTAAAATTTATAATAAGATAGAAACCTAAGTGTATCATCAATAACAAACGTTACGTGACGTCATCAATGATTCAGAATTTTGAAAATATTTTTTCGGTTCTTGCATGGAAAACAGCGTTCATATTTCTTATTTGTTTGTTATCTTGCTGTCTCGGTTTGGTTTTGAAATCTACTTTAAACTGTTTATGTGTTGTGACAATGACTCTATGTTTGGGGTGAAAATGCCTTGAAACTTGTCTGTACACCACTAAACTAAAATATTGTGAGAGTTACAATATATTTCGGATGAGAACGCCTTGATATCTGACTGTGTACAATTGAACTGAAAGAGTGCTGTGAAAAGTGCAATATACTGGTAAAAGAGAACCTCAAAGTCTTCAATAATTAAATGTGTTAATGTGATACAATAAACACTTTTCTTCAAACTCCAGGTAATTATAAAAGAACTTATTTATTTTAACAAACTTTTCACCTTTGTGGCTTCTTTAGGGTAAGTACATACAATACAATTGTGGCTTCTTTAGGGTTAGTACATACAATACAATTGTGGCTTCTTTAGGGTTAGTACATATAATAAAATTGTGGCTTCTTTAGGGTTAGTACATACAATACAATTGTTAGTGCTGTAGTTGTCCGTTTGGTTCACGAATGATGATTTCTTGACACCATCTTCTAACATCTACACACCATCATGTTACCTCATTGATACCACCTTACTTGATAACACCTTCACTTCTCGCTACATACAACTTTGACACCACCTTTTTGCAACATTGAACCATCTAGTTATAACTGCGATATTCCCTATCTATATCCCTCACACCTTATTATCGTTTGTTATAGAGACAGATTATTCACAATTTATCATCTTTGCTGAGCATAAAATGGCATCATTACGACATTTATAGAATAAATTTTATTTTTCAATACAATTCACGTGTTTAAGGCTCATCCTTACGACACTTATAGAATTTTTTTTTTCTTTTCAATACAATTCACGTGTTTAAGGCTCATCCTAACGACACCTATAGAATAAATTTTACTTTTCAATACAATTCACGTGTTTAAGGCTCATCCTAACGACACCTAATTTCATCATAAATTTTATCATTTTTAAGATTAGATAATACTTCTTGAAATATTCCCCAAACTCAACTTTCGTTTTAAGTTGTGAAAGATCTGAGTTACGTTTGAATAAAGGTTTCTATAATTATCTATCAAAACACAGCGATCTTCTTAGCCAACTCTGACATCTGTGATATGGTCCAATATGTTTGTTTGTTTGCCCAGTATATGTTAAGGTAGCAGGACTTTCATTTCTGTTCTTGGAGCTTCGATTATGATGTACTTAGTTATCCAAAAGTAAACCACTTTTATCTCTCAAAAGTTTAAAAGAACATTGTGTCTAACTTGAAGAAAACAAGCAGCTTCCAGCTGAAACAGTAGTTTAAGAGTAATACATACTGTAATGTAAGGTTGAATTGTACGTTCGTTTAAAATACAATAAAACTGAAGAAGACTGAAAATTCGTTCTTCAGGATTGTTCATCCGTCCTTTACTTCATGACTATGTGGTATTGAACACTGTTGTTTAAGTTATTGCTCTAAATCGAAATCGATTCATCAAATTCAGACCTGTACCCCTTTATGTAAGAGGAAGAGTACGTTTAATAATCTATAAACAGAGGTGTAAGATTGCTAAGTAACACATTGAGTCTAGAAAATAATGATTCATTGCTGATAAAAAACACGTTTCACGATGGAAACACCAATATAGTTTTAACAGTTGGTACAGGTGCGCATAATCACATGAGAAAGATCATCATAGATGGCGCTGTATGTTGAGCCTGAGACATTATCATGTGGGGTATATGTAATCGTGTTTGGTACTGTCACTTTGATATAAATGCTTATTCAGTAATTCATCCATTGGAAGCGTAAGTATCTAAAGTTAACGCTTGTGATGTAAATTATATTCAATATCACGTGACGCGTCTCAGTGAAGGCATAACATGATTAGTTGCTGTTTGCTACGTCATGAACATAATTAGGATGTGGACTGAGAGCTTATTGAACCTTTGGGGTGACTTTAACTATTCTTGAGATACAGTAAAAGTGGCCTGGGTTTCGAGGTCAACCTGCAGCGCCATCCATGGTCATTTTTCTAACAATTTATCCTGCATATATTTTTATTCATCTGTTTATAAACTGGAAAATCCATAAGATTTGTGTTTCTTTCACCACTCAAACTTAACTCGTGCTAGCTCTCTATCTTAAAGGCCCAGCATGGCCAGGTTGTTAAGGTACTCGACTCGTGATCCGAGGGTCGCGGGTTCGAATCACTGTCACACCAAACATGCTCGCCTTTTCAGCCGTTGGGGCATTATAATGTGAGAATCAATCCCACTATTCGTTGGTAAAAGAGTAGCCCAACAAACCCTCTATCTTAATTTTTATAAACTGGTTGCTGTGTCTTTGTTTTTCTTCTTCTTGAAATCAATTAAGAGTTGACAGACACTGTAAATGTATGAACAATTTCCAGTCATTATTCCACAGTGTGGAAGTAACAAGAACTTGTGAATGGGTGCAGACTTTTCACATTCGAACAGTCATATCAAAGTTTTACTTTTGAATCGTTCATCTTTCTTTCTTACTTTGTTTTCCCAATTTTAATGAAACTCAGTTTACATTTATGCGATCCTCGGCCAGCACGTTCGTTTCTCCATGTGCTTAAATTATCTTCTTTAAGTCTGAGGCTGTTACGTAATAATATTTTCAACACAAAATCAGATACTATATACAGACATATTTCAACAATATTTCCATACATTCTTGGTAATATAAATTTAGTAGGTGTTAACCTGGTACATTTTTTATGTAATAATAACTACTGTCGAGTGTGCACTGTGTTTCAACAACAAATCTTGTGTTGTGTGTTGTAGTTGTACAGAAATAAATTCATAATTTTCCCTAATTCTCCGAGATTTCTTATTGTACAGCACCACAATGATCCACTTTACACGACAATTATTGTAACCGTCTCTTATAGACGTGACTTTACTTTCTTATCAGTACCGTTCAATCCATTTAATTCTATATTATCAAGTATATATATACAAACGTAAGATAATTAAGTATATATATATTAACGTAAGATATATCTATTTTATAAACATCGCTACAGAATTTACAATGTTACGTACACTTGTGAACGAAAACATTAACCGTCCTGCGACTGTGTTCACTGTTGAAACACCATATTCGCTGTCGTACGACCATATTTATTGTTGAAAGACTATATTAGTTCTTGTATAACCATACGTACTGTTGAACAACCATAATATTTGAACTTTCGTATTTCAACAGAAACGAAGACATAAATAGAACTAATCAATATCTCACAATACGGCCGAAAATCGTGCGATACCATCTTCCTACATGACAATAAATAAAATACAAGATCTGTAGGTGGACACAATAATAAACCTAAATATAACAACAATATAACACCCACAGGTGGACACTTGAATAACCCCAGAAAAACGACACTACAAGATCTCTAGGTGGACACTTTAATAACACTGGAAATAACGAAACTATGAAACCCACAGGAAAACACTTTAATAACCCCAGAAATAACGAAACTGTAAGACCCACAGGAGGACACTTTAATAACTCCAGAAATAACTACAGTATAAGACCAACAAGTGGACACTTTAATAACCCTAGATATAATGAAACTATAAGACCAACAGGTGAACACTTTAATAACCCTAGAAATAACGACACTATGAGACCCACAGGTGCACACTTTAATAACCCTAGAAGTAATGAAACTATATGACCCGCATATGTTCACTATAATAACCCTAGAAATAACAAAACTATAAGGCCCATAGGTGGACACTTTAATAACCTTAGAAATAACAACACTATACGACCCACAGGAGGACACTTTAATAACCCCAGAAGTAATGAAACTATATGACCCGCATATGGACACTTTAATAACCTTAGAAATAACAACACTATACGACCCACAGGAGGACACTTTAATAACCCCAGAAATAATGAAACTATATGACCCGCATATGGACACTTTAATAACCCTAGAAATAACGACACTATAAGACCCACAGGGTGACACATTAATGACACTGGAAATAACGAAACTATAAAACCCACAGGAGGACACTTTAATAACCCCAGAAATAACGAAACTGTAAGACCCACAATGGACCCTTTAATAACCCTAGAAATAACTACATTATAAGACCAACAAGGGGACACTTTAATAACCCTGGAAATAACGAAACTATAACACCCACAGTTGGACACTCTAATAACCCTAGAAATAACGACACCATAAGACTCATGAGTGTACACTTTAATAACCCTAGAAATAACGACACTATGAAACCCACAGGTGGACACTTTAACAACCTTAGAAATAATGGAACTATAAGACCCGCGGGTGGACACTTTAATAACCCTAGAAATAACGACACTATAAGACCCCCATGTGGACACTAAAGTAACCCTAGAAATAACGAAACTATAAGGCCCACAGATGGACACTTTAATAACCTTAGAATTAACAACACTATAAGACCCACAATTGGACACTTTAATAACCCTAGAAATAACGACACATATATGTGACCCACAGGTGTACACTGTAAAAACCATAGAAATAACTACACTATAAGAAAAACAGGTGGATACTTTAATAACCTTAGAAATAACGACACAAAAAGACCCAGAGATGGACACTTTAATAACACAATAAATAACAAAACTATAAGACCCACAGGTGGACACTTTAATAACCCCAGAAATAACGACACTATAAATCCCACAGGTGGACACTTTAATAATTCTAGAAATAACGACACTATAAAACCCACAGGTGTGCACTTTAATAACACTAGAAATAACGGCACTATATGACCCACAGATGGACACTTTAATAACCCTAGAAATAATGATATCATAAGACCCATAGGTGGACACTTTAATAACCTTAGAAATAACGACACTATAAGACCCACAGGTGGACACTTTAAGAACCCTAGAAATAACGAAACTATAATACCCACAGGTGTGCACTTTAATAACACTAGAAATAACGGCACTATATGATCCACAGGTGGACACTTTAATAACCCTAGAAATAATGAAACTATAAGACCCAAAGGTGGATACTTTAAAAACCCTAGAAAAACGAAACTATAAGACCAGCGGGTGGACAGTTTAATAACCCTAGAAATATCGAAACTATAAGACTCACAGGTGGACACTTTAACAACCTTAGAAATAATGGAACTATAAGACCCGCGGGTGGACACTTTAATAACCCTAGAAATAACGACACTATAAGACCCCCATGTGGACACTAAAATAACCCTAGAAATAACGAAACTATAAGGCCCACAGATGGACACTTTAATAACCTTAGAATTAACAACACTATAAGACCCACAGTTGGACACTTTAATAACCCCAGAAATAACGACACATATATGAGACCCACAGGTGTACACTGTAAAAACCATAGAAATAACTACACTATAAGAAAAACAGGTGGATACTTTAATAACCTTAGAAATAACGACACAAAAAGACCCAGAGATGGACACTTTAATAACACAATAAATAACAAAACTATAAGACCCACAGGTGGACACTTTAATAACCCCAGAAATAACGACACTATAAATCCCACAGGTGGACACTTTAATAATTCTAGAAATAACGACACTATAAAACCCACAGGTGTGCACTTTAATAACACTAGAAATAACGGCACTATATGACCCACAGATGGACACTTTAATAACCCTAGAAATAATGATATCATAAGACCCATAGGTGGACACTTTAATAACCTTAGAAATAACGACACTATAAGACCCACAGGTGGACACTTTAAGAACCCTAGAAATAACGAAACTATAATACCCACAGGTGTGCACTTTAATAACACTAGAAATAACGGCACTATATGATCCACAGGTGGACACTTTAATAACCCTAGAAATAATGAAACTTTAAGACCCAAAGGTGGATACTTTAAAAACCCTAGAAAAACGAAACTATAAGACCAGCGGGTGGACAGTTTAATAACCCTAGAAATATCGAAACTATAAGACTCACAGGTGGACACTTTAATAACCCTAGAAATAATGAAACTATAAGACCCAAAGGTGGATACTTTAAAAACCCTAGAAATAACGAAACTATAAGACCCACGGGCGGACATTTTAATAACCCTAGAAATAACGAAACTTTAACACCTACAGGTAGACAATTTAATAATTTTTCACAGGTCCGACTTGAACGCACGTTTTCTCCGTCCATTGTGACAAGAACATGTGTAGTTTTAACTTTATCAATCGCTATTGGATGAATAAAGATTTTTCCTTTCTTGTATTCTGTTCTTCCCATTTCTCTCTATTACAGTTTCTACTTTATCTGAACATTCTCTCCTGTTCAGATTAGTTTTTCAGAACTGTTACCCTTCTATTCACTTGTTTCTATATTCACCCTTAAGTTAAAGTTCTATATCTCTTATTGTGTCTTTCAACAATATCACACGCGTCTGTATTTATTTTCATACATTGTTGTCTATGCTCAAACTTTACTTTTGATGCCCTATGATTTACTTTTTATGCCCCTTGTTATTTAATAATTATTTGGTCATCCAAACCACACCCTACCTGTTATTTTCTCTACAAATCTAACTCTTCTATTAAAGTCTAACTTGAAACCCTATTAACTTCTGTTTGTTTCCCAAAATGTTGATAAAACTGTTGCAGTCTTTCCACTGTTATTATATTGTCTATTTTATATATCTCTTCCATCTCGTAATCTCTTTATTGCTAGGACTAATCGACCTTGAGATTCAGAGTCCGTTACACTAACTACTATGTCCACGCTAAGCCTTTTCTTTTAACTAAAAACGGAGTACTGAGCATCACCGTTAAATTCCTGGAAGATACGTCTCTTCAAACAATGAAATTAATGTTTAACTTTCACTGTCTCACTTCAAAGCATACTTTCAGACACACCAATATTTGTGGGTGTTGTATTGCTTCTGCCACGTTGCGATACCGTAAAACTTATTAAAGGTGAATTTTACAGAAAAAAAAGAAAACTTTGCAGTCAAAAGAACTACTCGTATTGATTAATTTTGCAGGTTCACATTTTTTCATAAAAAATATGTGCTAATAAATGAAACATAGAACTTGATGCAGAAAGAGCCCTTTCCGAGTGGCAATCCGAACGTTTTAGTTTTTACTTTGCCACTAGGAAAAGTACTGTGACATAATAGTTGCCAAACAAATCGCCAACACCAGCACGTTGAATGTAAATAAACATGGCCAGTGCATACGGAGAAACAGAGGCGGAGTCTGTTTTGACTTTGTGTTCTGAACAGTGTCGTGTCGCGCCATATCAATTCAAACCTACTCTGAACGAACCTAGAACAGTTACTTTTGACACAAATCTGACAAGTTCTAGTGATGAGGACAGTTCCACGAGCGAGAGTAGCGGAACTATGAGTGATTCTGATAGTGCCCTATCCGGTTGCGAGTCGGTCATACCTCCAGTGGAAGAATGGTAAGCCTAAGTCATGACAACAAATATGGTCTGTATTATTTCACGTGTAATTTTAAGCATATCGAAACCTGTCTAGTGTTTATAAATTATTAGTATCACAGACAGGGTTTTATTTGTTTATAATTTGCCAACTATGATAACTAATACTCGGCCCTTTCACAATCATTGTACCGGGTATCTATAACAAAATGACTTTCAATTATACGCCATAATTCTGTCTATAAAATCAAACTAGATGTAGCAGTATGAATAGTTAATTTATCTTGAAATGCTATATTTGAAAAACGGAATTCTTCAAACTTTTCCATATTTAAAAATGATACAAAAACATCTACAGAATGATCTACCAGCTTTTAAACTTGGAATATACTCTATTTGGGATAGATTTGTCCACTGTCTAGACTAGGAAATCAAGGTTTCACTGACTTTCAGGTGCCACAAATGCAAAACACGCTCATGAATGTGAAATGTGTATGTCAAGTTATATTCTTCAAAAACTTGTACTTTTTAAGTTATTATATTATACCAGTTATTGTTTATCGCTTTATACTGCACACATACCTTTAATTTTCTTCTTTTCGTGATGACAAGGGATGACTTTAGAGGGGTGGAACCTGTACACGAGGAAAGATGGTGGGGACGATCCTGTCTACTGCCGATTGTTTTTACAGTCTCAACCTGCCTGGCTTGAAACCCATGGAATCCAAAAGTGGGATCCGACACAAAACATGAGCGTTCAAAGTGATCTTGACAATGTTTTGCATAGTGTGAAGGAGTCCAGTTCTTCCTATTGACCATCCGCACCCACTGTCGCCACCTTGCCGGTTCATTCTCCTTGCACGGAAACGAAAAGAAGCTTTTGCCCGATTCCAAACCGTTTTTACAAACATAAGCAACGCAGTAAACCATGTTATCATAAAACAAACATCAAGTAGCAATATCAAGACAAAAAAATAGTCTCACAAAGTATGTAATCCGAAAAAAGTACCGAAAGATTTACATAAAACACCAGCACTGAAAGGAACACAATGGTCGGCGAGCAACGAAGCGTGTTTGGCAACTATTACGTCATAGTTGTAAAACGTCACGGAAACAGCCGATCGACCGAGAGGAGCTTGAGTTCGAGGACCTGCATATTTTGTTTCATTTTTTACTCAAAAACTAAAGTGTTTAAAAATATGACAACCACACAGGAATTATACCTAACCAAAGTACAGTTTCTAAGGCAATTATTAAATTTGTTGAAAATTCACCTTTAAAACTGGTGTTTTTGACGCAATTTTGGTTTGTCCGTAAAGTAATAATTTAAAAATTATTAAACCAAACCAAAACTACTACGCTTTAAAAATTATTTCCAGTAAATATCCAGGTAAGACGGACAGAGCTTATGAATTTTAATGGTTATTTGGAACTATTTCACACGTGAATGAACATTTTCATGTTGACCACATTCATTAGAAGTAGTTGCTTAATTATTAAAACTCCAGATGACAGCACCTGTCTTTCTGTTCGCAGTTATAGATCTGTGTGAAGACTTTATCACTCCTGGGGTGTATCTGATAAGTTACGAAATCTGTTGATATCTGTATTATATGATAAATTAATTTTTTTACTCCTGGGGTGTATCTGATAATCTGTTGATAAATGTATTATATGATAAATTAATTATTAACATGACATAAATTGAATATGTCGAAAGAATAGTGTTCATATGAAGATATCAGGGTAATAGGTTATTTTAAAATTTCTAATTAGTGTTGCCTGAACAAAGACAATTTAGGGACCATTTGATTATTAACGATTCGTGTAAAATATACATTCTGCTGTTTACGATGTCTTCATTCTTTCTACAGGCTAGTGGTCATCTCAAACATCCCTGCATCAATTTTGAGGATATAAAATAATTGATATATCTATCACTGAAATCTGGACGAGAAGCACTGTTATACATTATGTTAATTATATACATATATGTATACATATATACTGTTACCTATTGCACTTTACCTCGGACGAATCTCCGATTTATTATGTAACGTACGTTACATATTTTGATTTGAAATAATTAGGTATTTGAATTCAGATGATCATTAACTGTCGACATATATCAACTTTATGATATTTGCCAACACGACTGATACACACAATTTTCTTTCTTAACACAAATATATTTTAATATAAAAACAACAATACAATTTATGATAACGGTTATTACAAATGATGGTTTATATACAAAAATGTTACAAACTCACAAACAAATATTCAATCTTCTATTTGGGCTGAAACTCAATATTTTATCGATGGTACAGATCCACGACGAAGAAATTAATTTTATGTTGATACACAGATACATTCACAGTAATGCTAGCTAGCTTGCTCTGTTCTAGTTAGGCCTAACGAAGTTTACAAGCTCACTTTTCACAGAAGAAGATAGATATTTAATATCCTTGCAGAAATACTTACGTCTGAATTTGATTTTCTAAAGTTCAACGGTTTGTGATGTTAGGAATATACAAACGTTACTCGTGAGATATCTCTAGTTTCTAATTAATAACAGTTAATCAGAATTCCAAGGCCTATAGCACACTCACTGCAGCTAACCAACAGTATTCTATTACTGCATGTAGGCTTATAAGTTTATAACCCTTTATTCAGAGACTTTCTCGAAAGTTCACTGGACAACAACAATGGCAATAATCACTACTGTTAAATAAATACACACAACTTTCATTGCTGAATCTTACTCCCGATGAACAGGCGGGACATGCGCAGTACACCTCACATGCATTTCTAAATATGTATAAACTAAGACAAACAATAAAATATGTACATAATAGTGAATCCGTTTCAATATATACGAATTTTGCACTAAGGTTTACTGCTACCTTCTGTAACACTAATTTACCTAACAGATCACGTAAAAAGTTGAAGTTCATAATCATACACACAGATGGCGCGGACAATTTAAAGTTCATTATCCTGGAGATAAAAAATAAAATGATATTTTACTTTTTTCAACTGAAAAATGAAAATCGAAAATTTTCGATGAAAAATCGAATTTTAGAACACTCTTATACTGTAAAGAGATGCCAGTTTAAAACAAATTTTACGCGTAGACTTGGGTGTCTCTAATACCAAGAGAGATGTGTTACATTTAGTAGGTTTTATGCAGTACAGAAAAGAACATTATTTAATCTTTGTTTAAAATGATTTGTTAATATTATATTTACACAATCAATACAGACAATGATGTTGTATTTCGATCAGTTATCACTAGATGACAGCACATATATGTTAAAAATGGAAACTACTTATTTCGTTTGTTTGATTTTCGGTACAATCATACAAGACTATCTGCGGTTGATCCTCCTGATGGTAAAACAATAGTCACTTTCAAATCTCGGGTTATTCTTGAGTAGCTGGAATTGACAGTCACTTGCATAATGCACACACGACCCCAAACTTGTTTTATTTATTATTCTTTTAAGGTAACGGGTTAAGAATCGCGAAAATTCGCTTCCACAGTTTGGGCCCCCCCGCTAGTACAGCGGTACGGATTTACAACGCTAAAATCAGGGGTTCGATTCCCCTCGGTTGGCCCAGCAGATAGCCCAAGGTGGCTTTGCTATAAGAAACCCACACATTCCACAGTTTGGATCTTGAAATCAGTTAGTCGACGTAATTATTTTACAGTAGCGACATCTAGATTCTAGAGATATATTTTACCCTAAATAAAACACAGTTTTGAGTTGGTTACGTTATGATGTACAATAAAGTTGCTTATTCGTATAAAATTTATAGTACGACATTTACGTACGGTAGGGCCTGGCATGACCAAGCGCGTAAGGCATGCGACTCGTAATCCGAGGGTCGCGGGTTCGCGCCCGCGTCGCGTTAAACATGCTCGCCCTCCCAGCCGTAGGGGCGTATAATGTGACGGTCAATCCCACTATTCGTTGGTAAAAGAGTAGCCCAAGAGTTGGCGGTGGGTGGTGATGACTAGCTGCCTTCCCTCTAGTCTTACACTGCTAAATTAGGGACGGCTAGCACAGATAGCCCTCGAGTAGCTTTGTGCGAAATTCCAAAAACAAACAAACAAACAAACTATTAGTTCTCCTTTTAACCGATTTATGATATTCAAGTAATTGTAACAAATACCGTAAACAAGGTGGTACCAGACAGATGATTCCATATACTATTAGTTCTCCTTTTAACCGATCTATGACATTTAAGTTGTTGTAACAAATACCGTAAAGAAGGTGGTACCAGACAGATGATTCCATGTACTATTAGTTCTCCTTTTAACCGATCTATGACATTCAAGTAATTGTAACAAATTCCGTAAAGAAGGTGGTACCAGACAGATGATTCCATGTACAATTAGTCCTCCTTTTAATCGATCTATGACATTCAAGTAGTTGTAACAAATACCGTAAAGAAGGTGGTAACAGACAGATGATTCCATGTACTATTAGTCCTACTTTTAACCGATCTATGACATTCAAGTAGTTGTAACAAATACCGTAAAGAAGGTGGTACCAGACTGATGATTCCATGTACTATTAGTCCTCCTTTAAATCGATCTATGACATTCAAGTAGTTGTAACAAATACCGTAAAGAAGGTGGTACCAGACAGATGACTCCATGTACTATTAGTCCTACTTTTAACCGATCTATGATATTCAAGTAATTGTAACAAATACCGTAAAAAAGGTGGTACCAGACTGATGATTCCATGTACTATTAGTCCTCCTTTTAATCGAGTAGCTTTGTGCGAAATTCCAAAAAAAAACAAAACAAGTTTATGTACGGTATAGTACGGGTAGAAACGAATACATTAAATTTCATAACATGTGAATATTGAATAACGTATTCTGCAGTATACTTCTACGGAACCTGTGGTTTACTTGTAGCTTACTTCCCTAGTGCAGAGCTACAGAATGAGCTATCTTCGGTTTGTCTATTGTGGAGAATTAAACACCGCACTTTAGATTTGCAAATCTGCAAAATTACCTCTTACTTATCGGGGGAATACCAGGTTTAGTTAGTAATTTTCAGAACTTTCAGTGCTAGAATCCTGAGCATAATTTTCAACGGTGGGAGGCCAGGCATGGCCAGGTGGTTAATTAAGGCACTCGACTCGTAATCTGAAGGTCGTTGGTTCGAATCCCCGTCACATCAAAAACGCTCGCTCTTTCAGCTGTGGGGGCGTTTTACCACTATTCGTTGGTAAATGAGTAACCCAAAATTCAAATCAAACAAACCATAGCAATCCACTTTATGTAAGAAATATTTTCAACGTTTGTTTTTTTTTAAACAGTTTCAGTACTTTGATTTTTGTTAACTGGTTTCGTTTATTTTGAATTTCGCTCAAACCTACACAGTAGTTATTTGCATTCGCAGTTCCTAATTTAGCTGTGTAAGACTAGAGAGAAGGTAGCTAGTCATCACCACCCACCGCCAACTCTTGGGCTACTATTTTACCAACGAATAGTGGGATTGAGGGCACATTATAATGCCCCTACGACTAAAAAGGCAAGGAAATTTGGTGTGATGGGGATTCGAACCCACGATCCTCAGATTATGAGTTGAGTGCCTTAACTACATGGCCACTCCAGGCCCTTGTAAAGTATAGAATGTATTAAAACAAAGACTTGCGCCATTTTCATGATTGAATAAACAGATAATTGTTACAGTCCTAGCGGGATGAACAGCCTTGTGTTCAAGTGTTGTATAAAAACAAATAACAAAATAAAACGTTTAGTTGTCTATGCAGACCTGCTAGTGCCGTTATTACTGTTCTATAATGTTTGTTTTTGTTCAGATATCTGTGCAAAGCACAACTACACAATAGTGTTTGTGCTATCTGTGCGTAATTTTCAATTGACTGCATAGAGAGTGCTGAGACTTCCAAATCTACTGTTATTGTATGGTGACAGTTACTAGACAAACTCATAAAGTACACACGTGTGTAAATTAAGGAAATTTTTATATTTTTGTTATAATTAAAACTTTGTAAAGGATCGTGGAAAAACGGTTACTTTTATAACATTTAATGTTAAGAAAAACAATTGAAATGTAATATATTTAATTAAAATAGTCATTTGTTCAGATCTACCTGTAAGGATATTATTTTTAATATAACTATCGTTGCGTTACACTCTGGGTTATTTTCAACATAACTAATGTTGTGTTACACTCTGTGTTATCTTTAACATAAGTAATGTTGTGTTGTACACTGTGTTATCTTTGTCGTAACTACTATTGTGTGGCACATTGAGTATGTTATCTTTATCATTATGGTCTCTCGTCACTCAACATAGGTACTCCATGAGTCAGTGTTAAAACATTTTAAATAAATACAGCTGGAATCTGATAAACGTTTTGATTATTATTAAACACAATGTCCACATATTTATCTGGACTTCAAAACGTAAAAGCTAATTTCATATAATTCTAAGATAATAGTTTTATCCACGCATTTAGTTACAATAAATTGATGTAATTTTTAAACATAATAAAAATTAAAATTCAATATTAACAAACTGAAAACATCTTTTACCAACTGAACAATCCTATCATAAAATTGGATAATTAAAACTAGAAATTCGATACCAGACGTTGGAAAAGATAAACTTATCTAATTGAAACTTTAAGGGTCACTATTAAATTCGCAGATTTAAACACTAAAATATGTAGTTACATCTCCGCTGTGAAAATAATCCAGGAACTCTTTTATCGACGAATTAGAAATGACAATAAAAAACAAAAACAACTTTGTGGTTCTGTTCACATTTTTTCGTCAAGTTTGATATTTTATAGTTTGTTGTTACATTATTGGTTGTTTTTAGGAATATAAAGTTTGTTATCACATTATTGGTTGTTTTTAGGAATATAAAGTTTGATATCACATTATTGGTTGTTTTTAGGAATATAAAGTTTGACATCACATTATTGGTTGTCTTTAGGAATATAAAGTTTGCTACCACATTAATGTTTGTTTTTACGAATATAAAGTTTGTTATCACATTATTGATTGTTTTTAGGAATATAAAGTTTGTTATAACATTATTGATTGTTTTTAGGAATATAAAGTTTGTTATCACATTATTAATTGTTTTTACGAATATAAAGTTTTTCTTCTCTTATTATTTGTTGTTTCTACGAATACAAAGTTTGATATCACATTATTAGTTGTTTTTACGAATATAAGGTTTGTTTCACATTATTGGTTGATTTTAGGAACATGAAGTTTGTTATCACATTATTGATAGTCATTAGGTATATAAAGTTTTTCTTCTCTTATTATTTGTTGTTTCTACGAATACAAAGTTTGATATCACATTATTAGTTGTTTTTACAAATATAAAGTTTGTTATCACATTATTGGTTGATTTTACGAATATAAAATTTGTTATCGCATTATTGGTTGTGTTTAGGAATATAAAGTTTTTCTTCTCTTATTATTTGTTGTTTCTACGAATACAAAGTTTGTTATCACATTATTGGTTGTTTTTAGGAATATAGAGCTTGTTATCACTTTATTGGTTTTTTTTAGGAATATAAAGATTGTTATGACATTATTGGTTGTTTTTAAAAATATAAAGTTTGTTATCACATTATTAGTTGTTTTCAGGAATATAAAGTTTGATATCACATAATTGGTTGTAATTAGGAATACAAAGTTTGATATCACATAATTCGTTGTAATTAGGAATACAAAGTTTAATATCACATTATTGATTGTTTTTACGAATATAAAGTTTGTTATCACATTATTGATTGTTTTTAGGAATATAAAGTTTGTTATAACATTATTGATTGTTTTTAGGAATATAAAATTTGTTATCACATTATTGGTTGTTTTTAGGAATATAAAGTTTGATATCACATTATTGGTTGATATTTACGAATATAAAGTTTGTTATCACATTATCGATTGTTTTTAGGAATATAAAGTTTGTTATCACATTATTGGTTGTTTTTGGGAATATAAAGTTTGATATCACATTATTGGTTCTTTTGAAGAATATAAAGTTTTTCTTCTCTTATTATTTGTTGTTTCTACGAATACAAAGTTTGTTATCACATTATTGGTTGTTTTTAGGAAAATAGAGCTTGTTATCACTTTATTGGTTTTTTTTAGGAATATAAAGATTGTTATGACATTATTGGTTGTTTTTAAAAATATAAAGTTTGATATCACATTATTGATTGTTTTTACGAATATAAAGTTTTTCTTCTCTTATTATTTGTTGTTTCTACGAATATAAAGTTTGTTATTACATTTATGTTTGTGTTTAGGAATATAAAGTTTGTTATCACATTACTGGTTGTTTTTAGGAATATAAAGTTTGATATCACATTATTGGTTCTTTTGAAGAATATAAAGTTTTTCTTCTCTTATTATTTGTTGTTTCTACGAATACAAAGTTTGTTATCACATTATTGGTTGTTTTTAGGAATATAGAGCTTGTTATCACTTTATTGGTTTTTTTTAGGAATATAAAGATTGTTATGACATTATTGGTTGTTTTTAAAAATATAAAGTTTGATATCACATTATTGATTGTTTTTACGAATATAAAGTTTTTCTTCTCTTATTATTTGTTGTTTCTACGAATATAAAGTTTGTTATTACATTTATGTTTGTGTTTAGGAATATAAAGTTTGTTATCACATTACTGGTTGTTTTTAGGAATATAAAGTTTGACATCACATTATTGGTTGTTTTTAGGAACATGAAGTTTGTTATCACATTATTGATTGTCATTAGGTATATAAAGTTTTTCTTCTCTTATTATTTGTTGTTTCTACGAATACAAAGTTTGATATCACATTATTAGTTGTTTTTACGAATATAAAGTTTGTTATCACATTATTGGTTGATTTTACGAATATAAAATTTGTTATCTCATTATTGGTTGTGTTTAGGAATATAAAGTTTTTCTTCTCTTATTATTTGTTGTTTCTACGAATATAAAGTTTGTTATCACATTATTAGTTGTTTTCAGGAATATAAAGTTTGATATCACATTATTGGTTCTTGTTAGGAATATAAAGTTTGATATAACATTATTGGTTGTTTTGAGGAATATAAAGTTTGTTATCACATTATTGTATGTTTTTAGGAATATAAAGTTTGTTATCATATTACTGATTGTTTTTACGAATATAAAGTTTTTTCTTTTATTATTTGTTGTTTCTATTAATATAAAGTTTGTCATCACGTTATTAATTGTTTTTACGAATATAAAGTTTTTCTTCTATTATTTTTTGTTGTTTCTACGAATACAAATTTTGATATTAAATTATTGGTTGTTTTTGGGAATATAAAGTTTGATATCACATTATTGGTTGTTTTCAGGAATATAAAGTTTGATATCACATTATTGGTTGTTTTTAGGAATATAAAGTTTGATATCACATAATTGGTTGGTTTTAGAAATATAAAGTTGGTTATCACATTATTGGATGTTTTTAGGAATTTAAAGTTTGTTTGTCATCTTATTGATTATTTTAACGAATGTAAAGTTTTTTCTCTTATTATTTGATGTTTCTATGAATACATAGTTTGATATCACATTATTGGTTGTTTTTAGGAATATAAAGTTTTTATCACATTATTGGATGTTTTAGGAATATAAAGTTTCTTATCATATTATTGATTGTTTTTACGAATATAAAGTTTTTTCTCTTATTATTTGTAGTTTCTACGAATACAAACTTCGTTATCACATTATTGGTTGTTTCTACGAATATAAAGTTTGTTATTAAATTTATGTTTTTGTTTAGGAATATAAAGTTTGTTATCATATTATTGATGGTTTTTACGAATATAAAGTTTTTTCTCTTATTATTTGTTGTTTCTATCAATATAAAGTTTCTCATCACGTTATTAATTGTTTTTACGAATATAAAGTTTTTCTTCTCTTATTATTTGTTGTTTCTACGAATACAAAGTTTTTCTTCTCTTATTATTTGTTGTTTCTACGAATTCAAAGTTTGTTATCATATTATTGGTTGTTTTGAGGAATATAAAAGTTGATACCACATAATTGTTTGTTTTTAGGAATATAAAGTTTGATTTTACATTATTGGTTGTTTTTAGGAATATAAAGTTTGATATCACATTATTGGTTGTTTTCAGGAATATAAAGTTTGATATCACATTATTGGTTGTTTTTAGGAATATAAAGTTTGATATCACATAATTGGTTGTTTTTACGAATATAAAGTTTTTCTTCTCTTATTATTTGTAGTTTCTACGAATACAAACTTCGTTATCACATTATTGGTTGTGTCTAGGAATATAAAGCTTGTTATCACTTTATTGGTTGTTTCTAGGAATATAAAGATTGTTATGACATTATTGGTATTTCTACGAATATAAAGTTTGTTATTACATTTATGTTTGTGTTTAGGAATATAAAGTTTGTTATTACATTTATGTTTGTGTTTAGGAATATAAAGTTTGTTATCAAATTATTGGTTGTGTTTAGAAATGTAAAGTTTGTTACCACGTTATTAGTTGTTTTCAGGAATGTAAAGTTTGATATCACATTATTGGTTGTTTTCAGGAATATAAAGTTTGATATCACATAATTGGTTGTTTTTAGAAATATAAAGTTGGTTATCACATTATTGGATGTTTTTAGGAATTTAAAGTTTGTTTGTCATCTTATTGATTATTTTAACGAATGTAAAGTTTTTTCTCTTATTATTTGATGTTTCTATGAATACATAGTTTGATATCACATTATTGATTGTTTTCAGGAATATAAAGTTTGATATCACATTATTGGTTCTTGTTAGGAATATAAAGTTTGATATAACATTATTGGTTGTTTTGAGGAATATAAAGTTTGTTATCATATTACTGATTGTTTTTACGAATATAAAGTTTTTTCTTTTATTATTTGTTGTTTCTATTAATATAAAGTTTGTCATCACGTTATTAATTGTTTTTACGAATATAAAGTTTTTCTTCTCTTATTTTTTGTTGTTTCTACGAATACAAATTTTGATATTAAATTATTGGTTGTTTTTGGGAATATAAAGTTTGATATCACATTATTGGTTGTTTTCAGGAATATAAAGTTTGATATCACATTATTGGTTGTTTTTAGGAATATAAAGTTTGATATCACATAATTGGTTGGTTTTAGAAATATAAAGTTGGTTATCACATTATTGGATGTTTTTAGGAATTTAAAGTTTGTTTGTCATCTTATTGATTATTTTAACGAATGTAAAGTTTTTTCTCTTATTATTTGATGTTTCTATGAATACATAGTTTGATATCACATTATTGGTTGTTTTAGGAATATAAAGTTTTTTATCACATTATTGGATGTTTTTAGGAATATAAAGTTTCTTATCATATTATTGATTGTTTTTACGAATATAAAGTTTTTTCTCTTATTATTTGTAGTTTCTACGAATACAAACTTCGTTATCACATTATTGGTTGTTTCTACGAATATAAAGTTTGTTATTAAATTTATGTTTTTGTTTAGGAATATAAAGTTTGTTATCATATTATTGATGGTTTTTACGAATATAAAGTTTTTTCTCTTATTATTTGTTGTTTCTATCAATATAAAGTTTCTCATCACGTTATTAATTGTTTTTTTACGAATATAAAGTTTTTCTTTCTTATTATTTGTTGTTTCTACGAATACAAAGTTTTTCTTCTCTTATTATTTGTTGTTTCTACGAATTCAAAGTTTGTTATCATATTATTGGTTGTTTTGAGGAATATAAAATTTGATACCACATAATTGTTTGTTTTTAGGAATATAAAGTTTGATTTTACATTATTGGTTGTTTTTAGGAATATAAAGTTTGATATCACATTATTGGTTGTTTTCAGGAATATAAAGTTTGATATCACATTATTGGTTGTTTTTAGGAATATAAAGTTTGATATCACATAATTGGTTGTTTTTACGAATATAAAGTTTTTCTTCTCTTATTATTTGTAGTTTCTACGAATACAAACTTCGTTATCACATTATTGGTTGTGTCTAGGAATATAAAGCTTGTTATCACTTTATTGGTTGTTTCTAGGAATATAAAGATTGTTATGACATTATTGGTATTTCTACGAATATAAAGTTTGTTATTACATTTATGTTTGTGTTTAGGAATATAAAGTTTGTTATTACATTTATGTTTGTGTTTAGGAATATAAAGTTTGTTATCAAATTATTGGTTGTGTTTAGAAATGTAAAGTTTGTTACCACGTTATTAGTTGTTTTCAGGAATGTAAAGTTTGATATCACATTATTGGTTGTTTTCAGGAATATAAAGTTTGATATCACATAATTGGTTGTTTTTAGAAATATAAAGTTGGTTATCACATTATTGGATGTTTTTAGGAATTTAAAGTTTGTTTGTCATCTTATTGATTATTTTAACGAATGTAAAGTTTTTTCTCTTATTATTTGATGTTTCTATGAATACATAGTTTGATATCACATTATTGATTGTTTTCAGGAATATAAAGTTTGATATCACATTATTGGTTCTTGTTAGGAATATAAAGTTTGATATAACATTATTGGTTGTTTTGAGGAATATAAAGTTTGTTATCACATTATTGTATGTTTTTAGGAATATAAAGTTTGTTATCATATTACTGATTGTTTTTACGAATATAAAGTTTTTTCTTTTATTATTTGTTGTTTCTATTAATATAAAGTTTGTCATCACGTTATTAATTGTTTTTACGAATATAAAGTTTTTCTTCTCTTATTTTTTGTTGTTTCTACGAATACAAATTTTGATATTAAATTATTGGTTGTTTTTGGGAATATAAAGTTTGATATCACATTATTGGTTGTTTTCAGGAATATAAAGTTTGATATCACATTATTGGTTGTTTTTAGGAATATAAAGTTTGATATCACATAATTGGTTGGTTTTAGAAATATAAAGTTGGTTATCACATTATTGGATGTTTTTAGGAATTTAAAGTTTGTTTGTCATCTTATTGATTATTTTAACGAATGTAAAGTTTTTTCTCTTATTATTTGATGTTTCTATGAATACATAGTTTGATATCACATTATTGGTTGTTTTTAGGAATATAAAGTTTTTTATCACATTATTGGATGTTTTTAGGAATATAAAGTTTCTTATCATATTATTGATTGTTTTTACGAATATAAAGTTTTTTCTCTTATTATTTGTTGTTTCTATGAATATAAAGATTGTTATCACGTTATTAATTGTTTTTACGAATATAAAGTGTTTCTTCTCTTATTATTTGATGTTTCTATGAATACATGGTTTGATATCACATTATTTGTTGTTTTTACGAATATAAAGTTTCTCTTCTCTTATTATTTGTAGTTTCTACGAATACAAACTTCGTTATCACATTATTGGTTGTTTCTACGAATATAAAGTTTGTTATTAAATTTATGTTTTTGTTTAGGAATATAAAGTTTGTTATCATATTATTGATGGTTTTTACGAATATAAAGTTTTTTCTCTTATTATTTGTTGTTTCTATCAATATAAAGTTTCTCATCACGTTATTAATTGTTTTTACGAATATAAAGTTTTTCTTCTCTTATTATTTGTTGTTTCTACGAATACAAAGTTTTTCTTCTCTTATTATTTGTTGTTTCTACGAATTCAAAGTTTGTTATCATATTATTGGTTGTTTTGAGGAATATAAAATTTGATACCACATAATTGTTTGTTTTTAGGAATATAAAGTTTGATTTTACATTATTGGTTGTTTTTAGGAATATAAAGTTTGATATCACATTATTGGTTGTTTTCAGGAATATAAAGTTTGATATCACATTATTGGTTGTTTTTAGGAATATAAAGTTTGATATCACATAATTGGTTGTTTTTACGAATATAAAGTTTTTCTTCTCTTATTATTTGTAGTTTCTACGAATACAAACTTCGTTATCACATTATTGGTTGTGTCTAGGAATATAAAGCTTGTTATCACTTTATTGGTTGTTTCTAGGAATATAAAGATTGTTATGACATTATTGGTATTTCTACGAATATAAAGTTTGTTATTACATTTATGTTTGTGTTTAGGAATATAAAGTTTGTTATTACATTTATGTTTGTGTTTAGGAATATAAAGTTTGTTATCAAATTATTGGTTGTGTTTAGAAATGTAAAGTTTGTTACCACGTTATTAGTTGTTTTCAGGAATATAAAGTTTGATATCACATTATTGGTTGTTTTCAGGAATATAAAGTTTGATATCACATAATTGGTTGTTTTTAGAAATATAAAGTTGGTTATCACATTATTGGATGTTTTTAGGAATTTAAAGTTTGTTTGTCATCTTATTGATTATTTTAACGAATGTAAAGTTTTTTCTCTTATTATTTGATGTTTCTATGAATACATAGTTTGATATCACATTATTGATTGTTTTTAGGAATATAAAGTTTTTATCACATTATTGGATGTTTTTAGGAATATAAAGTTTCTTATCATATTATTGATTGTTTTTACGAATATAAAGTTTTTTCTCTTATTATTTGTTGTTTCTATGAATATAAAGATTGTTATCACGTTATTAATTGTTTTTACGAATATAAAGTGTTTCTTCTCTTATTATTTGATGTTTCTATGAATACATGGTTTGATATCACATTATTTGTTGTTTTTACGAATATAAAGTTTCTCTTCTCTTATTATTTGTAGTTTCTACGAATACAAACTTCGTTATCACATTATTGGTTGTTTCTACGAATATAAAGTTTGTTATTAAATTTATGTTTTTGTTTAGGAATATAAAGTTTGTTATCATATTATTCATTGTTTTTACGAATATAAAGTTTTTCTTCTCTTATTATTTGTTGTTTCTACGAATACAAAGTTTTTCTTCTCTTATTATTTGTTGTTTCTACGAATTCAAAGTTTGTTATCATATGATTGGTTGTTTCTAGGAATATAAAATTTGATACCACATAATTGTTTGTTTTTAGGAATATAAAGTTTGATTTTACATTATTGGTTGTTTTTACGAATATAAAGTTTGTTATCACATTACTGGTTGTTTTTAGGAATATAAAGTTTGTTATCACATTACTGGTTGTTTTTAGGAATATAAAGTTTGTTATCACATTATTAATTGTTTTTACGAATATAAAGTTTTTCTTCTCTTATTATTTGTTGTTTCTACGAATACAAAGTTTGATATCACATTATTGGTTGTTCTTACAAATATAAAGTTTGTTATCACATTATCGATTGTCTTTAGGAATATAAAGTTTGTTATCACATTACTGGTTGTTTTTAGGAATATAAAGTTTGACATCACATTATTGGTTGTTTTTAGGAATATAAAGTTTGATATCACATTTTTGGTTGTTTTGAAGAATATAAAGTTTGTTTTCACATTACTGGTTTTTTTTAGGAATAAAAAGTATGTTATCACATTATTGATTGTTTTTAGCAATATAAAGTTTGTTATCACATTACTGGTTGATTTTAAGAATATAAAGTTTGACATCACATTATTGGTTGTTTTAAGAATATAAATTTTGTTATCACATTATTGGTTCTTTTTAGGAATATAAAGTTCGTTATCACATTATTGGTTGTTTTTAGTAACATGGAGTTTCTTATCACATTATTGGTTGCCTTTAGGAATATAAAGTGTGCTTCCACATTAATGGTTGTTTTTACGAATATAAAGTTTGTTATCACATTATTGATTTTTTTAGGTATATAAAGTTTGTTATACATTATTGAATGTTTTTAGGAATATAAAGTTTGTTATCACATTATTGTATGTTTTTAGGAATATAAAGTTTGTTATCATATTACTGATTGTTTTTACGAATATAAAGTTTTTTCTTTTATTATTTGTTGTTTCTATGAATATAAAGATTGTTATCACGTTATTAATTGTTTTTACGAATATAAAGTGTTTCTTCTCTTATTTTTTGTTGTTTCTACGAATACAAATTTTGATATTAAATTATTGGTTGTTTTTGGGAATATAAAGTTTGATATCACATTATTGGATGTTTTTAGGAATTTAAAGTTTGTTTGTCATCTTATTGATTATTTTAACGAATGTAAAGTTTTTTCTCTTATTATTTGATGTTTCTATGAATACATAGTTTGATATCACATTATTGGTTGTTTTTAGGAATATAAAGTTTTTTATCACATTATTGGATGTTTTTAGGAATATAAAGTTTCTTATCATATTATTGATTGTTTTTACGAATATAAAGTTTTTTCTCTTATTATTTGTAGTTTCTACGAATACAAACTTCGTTATCACATTATTGGTTGTTTCTACGAATATAAAGTTTGTTATTAAATTTATGTTTTTGTTTAGGAATATAAAGTTTGTTATCATATTATTGATGGTTTTTACGAATATAAAGTTTTTTCTCTTATTATTTGTTGTTTCTATCAATATAAAGTTTCTCATCACGTTATTAATTGTTTTTACGAATATAAAGTTTTTCTTCTCTTATTATTTGTTGTTTCTACGAATACAAAGTTTTTCTTCTCTTATTATTTGTTGTTTCTACGAATTCAAAGTTTGTTATCATATTATTGGTTGTTTTGAGGAATATAAAATTTGATACCACATAATTGTTTGTTTTTAGGAATATAAAGTTTGATTTTACATTATTGGTTGTTTTTAGGAATATAAAGTTTGATATCACATTATTGGTTGTTTTCAGGAATATAAAGTTTGATATCACATTATTGGTTGTTTTTAGGAATATAAAGTTTGATATCACATAATTGGTTGTTTTTACGAATATAAAGTTTTTCTTCTCTTATTATTTGTAGTTTCTACGAATACAAACTTCGTTATCACATTATTGGTTGTGTCTAGGAATATAAAGCTTGTTATCACTTTATTGGTTGTTTCTAGGAATATAAAGATTGTTATGACATTATTGGTATTTCTACGAATATAAAGTTTGTTATTACATTTATGTTTGTGTTTAGGAATATAAAGTTTGTTATTACATTTATGTTTGTGTTTAGGAATATAAAGTTTGTTATCAAATTATTGGTTGTGTTTAGAAATGTAAAGTTTGTTACCACGTTATTAGTTGTTTTCAGGAATGTAAAGTTTGATATCACATTATTGGTTGTTTTCAGGAATATAAAGTTTGATATCACATAATTGGTTGTTTTTAGAAATATAAAGTTGGTTATCACATTATTGGATGTTTTTAGGAATTTAAAGTTTGTTTGTCATCTTATTGATTATTTTAACGAATGTAAAGTTTTTTCTCTTATTATTTGATGTTTCTATGAATACATAGTTTGATATCACATTATTGATTGTTTTCAGGAATATAAAGTTTGATATCACATTATTGGTTCTTGTTAGGAATATAAAGTTTGATATAACATTATTGGTTGTTTTGAGGAATATAAAGTTTGTTATCACATTATTGTATGTTTTAGGAATATAAAGTTTGTTATCATATTACTGATTGTTTTTACGAATATAAAGTTTTTTCTTTTATTATTTGTTGTTTCTATTAATATAAAGTTTGTCATCACGTTATTAATTGTTTTTACGAATACAAATTTTGATATTAAATTATTGGTTGTTTTTGGGAATATAAAGTTTGATATCACATTATTGGTTGTTTTCAGGAATATAAAGTTTGATATCAGATAATTGGTTGTTTTTACGAATATAAAGTTTTTCTTCTCTTATTATTTGTAGTTTCTACGAATACAAACTTCGTTATCACATTATTGGTTGTGTCTAGGAATATAAAGCTTGTTATCACTTTATTGGTTGTTTCTAGGAATATAAAGATTGTTATGACATTATTGGTATTTCTACGAATATAAAGTTTGTTATTACATTTATGTTTGTGTTTAGGAATATAAAGTTTGTTATTACATTTATGTTTGTGTTTAGGAATACAAATTTTGATATTAAATTATTGGTTGTTTTTGGGAATATAAAGTTTGATATCACATTATTGGTTGTTTTCAGGAATATAAAGTTTGATATCACATTATTGGTTGTTTTTAGGAATATAAAGTTTGATATCACATAATTGGTTGGTTTTAGAAATATAAAGTTGGTTATCACATTATTGGATGTTTTTAGGAATTTAAAGTTTGTTTGTCATCTTATTGATTATTTTAACGAATGTAAAGTTTTTTCTCTTATTATTTGATGTTTCTATGAATACATAGTTTGATATCACATTATTGGTTGTTTTTAGGAATATAAAGTTTTTTATCACATTATTGGATGTTTTTAGGAATATAAAGTTTCTTATCATATTATTGATTGTTTTACGAATATAAAGTTTTTCTCTTATTATTTGTTGTTTCTATGAATATAAAGATTGTTATCACGTTATTAATTGTTTTACGAATATAAAGTGTTTCTTCTCTTATTATTTGATGTTTCTATGAATACATGGTTTGATATCACATTATTTGTTGTTTTTACGAATATAAAGTTTCTCTTCTCTTATTATTTGTAGTTTCTACGAATACAAACTTCGTTATCACATTATTGGTTGTTTCTACGAATATAAAGTTTGTTATTAAATTTATGTTTTTGTTTAGGAATATAAAGTTTGTTATCATATTATTGATGGTTTTTACGAATATAAAGTTTTTCTCTTATTATTTGTTGTTTCTATCAATATAAAGTTTCTCATCACGTTATTAATTGTTTTTACGAATATAAAGTTTTTCTTCTCTTATTATTTGTTGTTTCTACGAATACAAAGTTTTTCTTCTTTTATTATTTGTTGTTTCTACGAATTCAAAGTTTGTTATCATATTATTGGTTGTTTTGAGGAATATAAAATTTGATACCACATAATTGTTTGTTTTTAGGAATATAAAGTTTGATTTTACATTATTGGTTGTTTTTAGGAATATAAAGTTTGATATCACATTATTGGTTGTTTTCAGGAATATAAAGTTTGATATCACATTATTGGTTGTTTTTAGGAATATAAAGTTTGATATCACATAATTGGTTGTTTTTACGAATATAAAGTTTTTCTTCTCTTATTATTTGTAGTTTCTACGAATACAAACTTCGTTATCACATTATTGGTTGTGTCTAGGAATATAAAGCTTGTTATCACTTTATTGGTTGTTTCTAGGAATATAAAGATTGTTATGACATTATTGGTATTTCTACGAATATAAAGTTTGTTATTACATTTATGTTTGTGTTTAGGAATATAAAGTTTGTTATTACATTTATGTTTGTGTTTAGGAATATAAAGTTTGTTATCAAATTATTGGTTGTGTTTAGAAATGTAAAGTTTGTTACCACGTTATTAGTTGTTTTCAGGAATGTAAAGTTTGATATCACATTATTGGTTGTTTTCAGGAATATAAAGTTTGATATCACATAATTGGTTGTTTTCAGAAATATAAAGTTGGTTATCACATTATTGGATGTTTTTAGGAATTTAAAGTTTGTTTGTCATCTTATTGATTATTTTAACGAATGTAAAGTTTTTTCTCTTATTATTTGATGTTTCTATGAATACATAGTTTGATATCACATTATTGATTGTTTTTAGGAATATAAAGTTTTTTATCACATTATTGGATGTTATTTAGGAATATAAAGTTTCTTATCATATTATTGATTGTTTTTACGAATATAAAGTTTTTTCTCTTATTATTTGTTGTTTCTATGAATATAAAGATTGTTATCACGTTATTAATTGTTTTTACGAATATAAAGTGTTTCTTCTCTTATTATTTGATGTTTCTATGAATACATGGTTTGATATCACATTATTTGTTGTTTTACGAATATAAAGTTTCTCTTCTCTTATTATTTGTAGTTTCTACGAATACAAACTTCGTTATCACATTATTGGTTGTTTCTACGAATATAAAGTTTGTTATTAAATTTATGTTTTGTTTAGGAATATAAAGTTTGTTATCATATTATTGATGGTTTTACGAATATAAAGTTTTTTCTCTTATTATTTGTTGTGTCTATCAATATAAAGTTTCTCATCACGTTATTAATTGTTTTACGAATATAAAGTTTTTCTTCTCTTATTATTTGTTGTTTCTACGAATACAAAGTTTTTCTTCTCTTATTATTTGTTGTTTCTACGAATTCAAAGTTTGTTATCATATGATTGGTTGTTTTAGGAATATAAAATTTGATACCACATAATTGTTTGTTTTTAGGAATATAAAGTTTGATTTTACATTATTGGTTGTTTTTACGAATATAAAGTTTGTTATCACATTACTGGTTGTTTTTAGGAATATAAAGTTTGTTATCACATTACTGGTTGTTTTTAGGAATATAAAGTTTGTTATCACATTATTAATTGTTTTTACGAATATAAAGTTTTTCTTCTCTTATTATTTGTTGTTTCTACGAATACAAAGTTTGATATCACATTATTGGTTGTTCTTACAAATATAAAGTTTGTTATCACATTATCGATTGTCTTTAGGAATATAAAGTTTGTTATCACATTACTGGTTGTTTTTAGGAATATAAAGTTTGACATCACATTATTGGTTGTTTTTAGGAATATAAAGTTTGATATCACATTTTTGGTTGTTTTGAAGAATATAAAGTTTGTTTTCACATTACTGGTTTTTTTTAGGAATAAAAAGTATGTTATCACATTATTGATTGTTTTTAGCAATATAAAGTTTGTTATCACATTACTGGTTGATTTTAAGAATATAAAGTTTGACATCACATTATTGGTTGTTTTAAGAATATAAATTTTGTTATCACATTACTGGTTCTTTTTAGGAATATAAAGTTCGTTATCACATTATTGGTTGTTTTAGTAACATGGAGTTTCTTATCACATTATTGGTTGCCTTTAGGAATATAAAGTGTGCTTCCACATTAATGGTTGTTTTTACGAATATAAAGTTTGTTATCACATTATTGATTTTTTTAGGTATATAAAGTTTGTTATTACATTATTGAATGTTTTTAGGAATATAAAGTTTGTTATCACATTATTGGTTGTTTTTAGTAATATAAAGATTGTTATCACATTATTGATTGTTTTTAGGAATATAAAGTTTGTTATCATATTACTGGTTGTTTTTAAGAATATAAAGTTTGACATCACATTATTGGTTGTTTTTAGGAATATAAAGTTTGATATCACATTCTTGGTTGTTTTGAAGAATATAAAGTTTGTTATCACATTATTGGATGTTTTTAGGAATATAAAGTTTGTTATCATCTTATTGATTGTTTTTACGAATATAAAGTTTTCTCTTATTATTTGTTGTTTCTATGAATATAATGTTCGTTATCACGTTATTATTTGTTTTTACGAATATAATGTTTCTCTTTTCTTATTATTTTGTAGTTTCTACGAATACAAAGTTTGATATTAAATTATTGGTTGTTTCTAGGAATATAAAGTTTGATATCACATTATTGGTTGTTTTCAGGAATATAAAGTTTGATATCACATTATTGGTTGTTTTTAGGAATATAAAGTTTGATATCAATTAATTGGTTGTTTTTACGAATATAAAGTTTTTCTTCTCTTATTATTTGTAGTTTCTACGAATACAAACTTCGCTATCACATTATTGGTTGTTTCTAGGAATATAAAGCTTGTTATCACTTTATTGGTTGTTTTTAGGAATATAAAGATTGTTATGACATTATTGATATTTCTACGAATATAAAGTTTGTTATTACATTTATGTTTGTGTTTAGGAATATAAAGTTTGTTATTACATTTATGTTTGTGTTTAGGAATATAAAGTTTGTTATCAAATTATTGGTTGTGTTTAGAAATGTAAAGTTTGTTACCACGTTATTAGTTGTTTTCAGGAATATAAAGTTTGATATCACATTATTGGTTTTTGTTAGGAATATAAAGTTTGATATCACATTATTGGTTGTTTTAGGAATATAAAGTTTGTTATCACATTATTGTTGTTTTAGGAATATAAAGTTTGTTATCATATTATTGATTGTTTTTACGAATATAAAGTTTTTTCTTTTATTATTTGTTGTTTCTATTAATATAAAGTTTGTCATCACGTTATTAATTGTTTTTACGAATATAAAGTTTTTCTTCTCTTATTTTTTGTTGCTTCTACGAATACAAAGTTTGATATTAAATTATTGGTTGTTTTTGGGAATATAAAGTTTGATATCACATTATTGGTTGTTTTTAGAAATATAAAGTTGGTTATCACATTATTGGATGTTTTTAGGAATTTAAAGTTTGTTTGTCATCTTATTGATTATTTTAACGAATGTAAAGTTTTTTCTCTTATTATTTGATGTTTCTATGAATACATAGTTTGATATCACATTATTGGTTGTTTTAGGAATATAAAGTTTTTTATCACATTATTGGATGTTTTAGGAATATAAAGTTTGTTATCACATTATTGATTGTTTTACGAATATAAAGTTTTTATTCATTTATGTTTGTTTCTAGGAATATAAAGTTTGTTATCACATTATTAATTGTTTTAGGAATATAAAGTTTTTTATCAAATTATTGGTTGTTTTAGAAATATAAAGTTTGTTATCACATTATTAGTTGTTTTTTAGGAATATAAAGTTTGATATCACATTATTGGTTTTGTTAGGAATATAAAGTTTGATATCACATTATTGGTTGTTTTAGGAATATAAAGTTTGTTATCACATTATTGTTGTTTTTACGAATATAAAGTTTTTCTTATCATATTATTGATTGTTTTACGAATATAAAGTTTTTCTCTTATTATTTGTTGTTTTATGAATATAAAGTTTGTTATCACATTATTGTTTGTTTTACGAATATAAAGTTTGTTTCTTCTCTTATTTTTTTGTTTCTACGAATACAAAGTTTGATATCACATTATTGGTTGTTTTAGGAATATAAAGTTTGATATCACATTATTGGATGTTTTAGGAATATAAAGTTTGTTTGTCATCTTATTGATTGTTTTAACGAATATAAAGTTTTTCTCTTATTATTTGATGTTTCTATGAATATAAAGTTTGATATCACATTATTGGTTGTTTTAGGAATATAAAGTTTTTTATCACATTATTGGATGTTTTTTAGGAATATAAAGTTTGTTATCATATTATTGATTGTTTTACGAATATAAAGTTTTTTATCTTATTATTTGTAGTTTCTACGAATACAAACTTTGTTATCACATTATTGGTTGTTTCTACGAATATAAAGTTTGTTATTAAATTTATGTTTTTTTTTAGGAATATAAAGTTTGTTATCACATTATTGATGGTTTTACGAATATAAAGTTTTTTCTCTTATTATTTGTTGTTTCTATCAATATAAAGTTTGTCATCACATTATTAATTGTTTTTTACGAATATAAAGTTTTTTATCTCTTATTATTTGTTGTTTCTACGAATATAAAGTTTTTCTTCTCTTATTATTTGTTGTTTCTACGAATATAAAGTTTGTTATCATATTATTGGTTGTTTTGAGGAATATAAAATTTGATACCACATAATTGTTTGTTTTAGGAATATAAAGTTTGATTTTACATTATTGGTTGTTTTAGGAATATAAAGTTTGATATCACATTATTGGTTGTTTTCAGGAATATAAAGTTTGATATCACATTATTGGTTGTTTTAGGAATATAAAGTTTGATATCACATAATTGGTTGTTTTACGAATATAAAGTTTTTCTTCTCTTATTATTTGTAGTTTCTACGAATACAAACTTCGTTATCACATTATTGGTTGTTTCTAGGAATATAAAGTTTGTTATCACTTTATTGGTTGTTTTTAGGAATATAAAGATTGTTATGACATTATTGATATTTCTACGAATATAAAGTTTGTTATTACATTTATGTTTGTGTTTAGGAATATAAAGTTTGTTATTACATTTATGTTTGTGTTTAGGAATATAAAGTTTGTTATCAAATTATTGGTTGTGTTTAGAAATGTAAAGTTTGTTACCACGTTATTAGTTGTTTTCAGGAATATAAAGTTTGATATCACATTCTTGGTTGTTTTGAGGAATATAAAGTTTGATATCACATAATTGGTTGTTTTTAGAAATATAAAGTTGGTTATCACATTATTGGATGTTTTTAGGAATTTAAAGTTTGTTTGTCATCTTATTGATTATTTTAACGAATGTAAAGTTTTTTCTCTTATTATTTGATGTTTCTATGAATACATAGTTTGATATCACATTATTGATTGTTTTCAGGAATATAAAGTTTGATATCACATTATTGGTTCTTGTTAGGAATATAAAGTTTGATATAACATTATTGGTTGTTTTGAGGAATATAAAGTTTGTTATCACATTATTGTATGTTTTTAGGAATATAAAGTTTGTTATCATATTACTGATTGTTTTTACGAATATAAAGTTTTTTCTTTTATTATTTGTTGTTTCTATTAATATAAAGTTTGTCATCACGTTATTAATTGTTTTTACGAATACAAATTTTGATATTAAATTATTGGTTGTTTTTGGGAATATAAAGTTTGATATCACATTATTGGTTGTTTTCAGGAATATAAAGTTTGATATCAGATAATTGGTTGTTTTTACGAATATAAAGTTTTTCTTCTCTTATTATTTGTAGTTTCTACGAATACAAACTTCGTTATCACATTATTGGTTGTGTCTAGGAATATAAAGCTTGTTATCACTTTATTGGTTGTTTCTAGGAATATAAAGATTGTTATGACATTATTGGTATTTCTACGAATATAAAGTTTGTTATTACATTTATGTTTGTGTTTAGGAATATAAAGTTTGTTATTACATTTATGTTTGTGTTTACGAATACAAATTTTGATATTAAATTATTGGTTGTTTTTGGGAATATAAAGTTTGATATCACATTATTGGTTGTTTTCAGGAATATAAAGTTTGATATCACATTATTGGTTGTTTTTAGGAATATAAAGTTTGATATCACATAATTGGTTGGTTTTAGAAATATAAAGTTGGTTATCACATTATTGGATGTTTTTAGGAATTTAAAGTTTGTTTGTCATCTTATTGATTATTTTAACGAATATAAAGTTTTTTCTCTTATTATTTGATGTTTCTATGAATACATAGTTTGATATCACATTATTGGTTGTTTTTAGGAATATAAAGTTTTTTATCACATTATTGGATGTTTTAGGAATATAAAGTTTCTTATCATATTATTGATTGTTTTTACGAATATAAAGTTTTTTCTCTTATTATTTGTTGTTTCTATGAATATAAAGATTGTTATCACGTTATTAATTGTTTTTACGAATATAAAGTGTTTCTTCTCTTATTATTTGATGTTTCTATGAATACATGGTTTGATATCACATTATTTGTTGTTTTTACGAATATAAAGTTTCTCTTCTCTTATTATTTGTAGTTTCTACGAATACAAACTTCGTTATCACATTATTGGTTGTTTCTACGAATATAAAGTTTGTTATTAAATTTATGTTTTTGTTTAGGAATATAAAGTTTGTTATCATATTATTGATGGTTTTTACGAATATAAAGTTTTTTCTCTTATTATTTGTTGTTTCTATCAATATAAAGTTTCTCATCACGTTATTAATTGTTTTTACGAATATAAAGTATTTCTTCTCTTATTATTTGTTGTTTCTACGAATACAAAGTTTTTCTTCTTTTATTATTTGTTGTTTCTACGAATTCAAAGTTTGTTATCATATTATTGGTTGTTTTGAGGAATATAAAATTTGATACCACATAATTGTTTGTTTTTAGGAATATAAAGTTTGATTTTACATTATTGGTTGTTTTTAGGAATATAAAGTTTGATATCACATTATTGGTTGTTTTCAGGAATATAAAGTTTGATATCACATTATTGGTTGTTTTTAGGAATATAAAGTTTGATATCACATAATTGGTTGTTTTTACGAATATAAAGTTTTTCTTCTCTTATTATTTGTAGTTTCTACGAATACAAACTTCGTTATCACATTATTGGTTGTGTCTAGGAATATAAAGCTTGTTATCACTTTATTGGTTGTTTCTAGGAATATAAAGATTGTTATGACATTATTGGTATTTCTACGAATATAAAGTTTGTTATTACATTTATGTTTGTGTTTAGGAATATAAAGTTTGTTATTACATTTATGTTTGTGTTTAGGAATATAAAGTTTGTTATCAAATTATTGGTTGTGTTTAGAAATGTAAAGTTTGTTACCACGTTATTAGTTGTTTTCAGGAATGTAAAGTTTGATATCACATTATTGGTTGTTTTCAGGAATATAAAGTTTGATATCACATAATTGGTTGTTTTCAGAAATATAAAGTTGGTTATCACATTATTGGATGTTTTTAGGAATTTAAAGTTTGTTTGTCATCTTATTGATTATTTTAACGAATGTAAAGTTTTTTCTCTTATTATTTGATGTTTCTATGAATACATAGTTTGATATCACATTATTGATTGTTTTTAGGAATATAAAGTTTTTTATCACATTATTGGATGTTTTTAGGAATATAAAGTTTCTTATCATATTATTGATTGTTTTTACGAATATAAAGTTTTTTCTCTTATTATTTGTTGTTTCTATGAATATAAAGATTGTTATCACGTTATTAATTGTTTTTACGAATATAAAGTGTTTCTTCTCTTATTATTTGATGTTTCTATGAATACATGGTTTGATATCACATTATTTGTTGTTTTTACGAATATAAAGTTTCTCTTCTCTTATTATTTGTAGTTTCTACGAATACAAACTTCGTTATCACATTATTGGTTGTTTCTACGAATATAAAGTTTGTTATTAAATTTATGTTTTTGTTTAGGAATATAAAGTTTGTTATCATATTATTGATGGTTTTTACGAATATAAAGTTTTTTCTCTTATTATTTGTTGTGTCTATCAATATAAAGTTTCTCATCACGTTATTAATTGTTTTTACGAATATAAAGTTTTTCTTCTCTTATTATTTGTTGTTTCTACGAATACAAAGTTTTTCTTCTCTTATTATTTGTTGTTTCTACGAATTCAAAGTTTGTTATCATATGATTGGTTGTTTTTAGGAATATAAAATTTGATACCACATAATTGTTTGTTTTTAGGAATATAAAGTTTGATTTTACATTATTGGTTGTTTTTACGAATATAAAGTTTGTTATCACATTACTGGTTGTTTTTAGGAATATAAAGTTTGTTATCACATTACTGGTTGTTTTTAGGAATATAAAGTTTGTTATCACATTATTAATTGTTTTTACGAATATAAAGTTTTTCTTCTCTTATTATTTGTTGTTTCTACGAATACAAAGTTTGATATCACATTATTGGTTGTTCTTACAAATATAAAGTTTGTTATCACATTATCGATTGTCTTTAGGAATATAAAGTTTGTTATCACATTACTGGTTGTTTTTAGGAATATAAAGTTTGACATCACATTATTGGTTGTTTTTAGGAATATAAAGTTTGATATCACATTTTTGGTTGTTTTGAAGAATATAAAGTTTGTTTTCACATTACTGGTTTTTTTAGGAATAAAAAGTATGTTATCACATTATTGATTGTTTTTAGCAATATAAAGTTTGTTATCACATTACTGGTTGATTTTAAGAATATAAAGTTTGACATCACATTATTGGTTGTTTTAAGAATATAAATTTTGTTATCACATTACTGGTTCTTTTTAGGAATATAAAGTTCGTTATCACATTATTGGTTGTTTTTAGTAACATGGAGTTTCTTATCACATTATTGGTTGCCTTTAGGAATATAAAGTGTGCTTCCACATTAATGGTTGTTTTTACGAATATAAAGTTTGTTATCACATTATTGATTTTTTTAGGTATATAAAGTTTGTTATTACATTATTGAATGTTTTTAGGAATATAAAGTTTGTTATCACATTATTGGTTGTTTTTAGTAATATAAAGATTGTTATCACATTATTGATTGTTTTTAGGAATATAAAGTTTGTTATCATATTACTGGTTGTTTTTAAGAATATAAAGTTTGACATCACATTATTGGTTGTTTTTAGGAATATAAAGTTTGATATCACATTCTTGGTTGTTTTGAAGAATATAAAGTTTGTTATCACATTATTGGATGTTTTTAGGAATATAAAGTTTGTTATCATCTTATTGATTGTTTTTACGAATATAAAGTTTTCTCTTATTATTTGTTGTTTCTATGAATATAATGTTCGTTATCACGTTATTATTTGTTTTTACGAATATAATGTTTCTCTCCTCTTATTATTTTGTAGTTTTTACGAATACAAAGTTTGATATTAAATTATTGGTTGTTTCTAGGAATATAAAGTTTGATATCACATTATTGGTTGTTTTCAGGAATATAAAGTTTGATATCACATTATTGGTTGTTTTTAGGAATATAAAGTTTGATATCAATTAATTGGTTGTTTTTACGAATATAAAGTTTTTCTTCTCTTATTATTTGTAGTTTCTACGAATACAAACTTCGCTATCACATTATTGGTTGTTTCTAGGAATATAAAGCTTGTTATCACTTTATTGGTTGTTTTTAGGAATATAAAGATTGTTATGACATTATTGATATTTCTACGAATATAAAGTTTGTTATTACATTTATGTTTGTGTTTAGGAATATAAAGTTTGTTATTACATTTATGTTTGTGTTTAGGAATATAAAGTTTGTTATCAAATTATTGGTTGTGTTTAGAAATGTAAAGTTTGTTACCACGTTATTAGTTGTTTTCAGGAATATAAAGTTTGATATCACATTATTGGTTTTTGTTAGGAATATAAAGTTTGATATCACATTATTGGTTTTTGTTAGGAATATAAAGTTTGATATAACATTCTTGGTTGTTTTGAGGAATATAAAGTTTGTTATCACATTATTGATTGTTTTACGAATATAAAGTTTTTCTTTTATTATTTGTTGTTTCTATTAATATAAAGTTTGTCATCACGTTATTAATTGTTTTACGAATATAAAGTTTTTCTCTCTTATTTTTTGTTGCTTCTACGAATACAAAGTTTGATATTAAATTATTGGTTGTTTTGGGAATATAAAGTTTGATATCACATTATTGGTTGTTTTAGAAATATAAAGTTTGTTATCACATTATTGGATGTTTTAGGAATTTAAAGTTTGTTTGTCATCTTATTGATTATTTTAACGAATGTAAAGTTTTTTCTCTTATTATTTGATGTTTCTATGAATACATAGTTTGATATCACATTATTGGTTGTTTTAGGAATATAAAGTTTTTATCACATTATTGGATGTTTTAGGAATATAAAGTTTCTTATCATATTATTGATTGTTTTACGAATATAAAGTTTTTCTTCTCTTATTATTTGTTGTTTCTATGAATATAAAGTTTTTTATCACATTATTTGTTGTTTTTACGAATATAAAGTTTGTTATCACATTATTGGTTGTTTTAGGAATATAAAATTTGTTATCACATTATTGTTTGTTTTAGGAATATAAAGTTTGATTTTACATTATTGGTTGTTTTTCTATGAATATAAAGTTTGTTATCACATTATTGGTTGTTTTAGGAATATAAAGTTTGTTATCACATTACTGGTTGTTTTTAGGAATATAAAGTTTGTTATCACATTATTAATTGTTTTTACGAATATAAAGTTTTTCTTCTCTTATTATTTGTTGTTTCTACGAATATAAAGTTTGTTATCACATTATTGGTTGTTTTTAGTAATATAAAGATTGTTATCATATTATTGATTGTTTTTAGGAATATAAAGTTTGTTATCACATTACTGGTTGTTTTTAGGAATATAAAGTTTGACATCACATTATTGGTTGTTTTTAGGAATAAAAAGTATGTTATCACATCATTGGTTGTTTTTAGGAATATAAAGTTTGATATCACATTATTGGTTGTTTTTAAGAATATAAAGTTTGTTATCACATTATTGATTGTTTTTAGCAATATAAAGTTTGTTATCACATTACTGGTTGATTTTAAGAATATAAAGTTTGACATCACATTATTGGTTGTTTTAAGAATATAAATTTTGTTATCACATTACTGGTTCTTTTTAGGAATATAAAGTTTGTTATCACATTATTGATTGTTTTAGCAATATAAAGTTTGTTATCACATTACTGGTTGATTTTAAGAATATAAAGTGTGCTTCCACATTAATGGTTGTTTTTACGAATATAAAGTTTGTTATCACATTATTGATTTTTTTAGGTATATAAAGTTTGTTATCACATTATTGAATGTTTTTAGGAATATAAAGTTTGTTATCACATTATTGGTTGTTTTTAGTAATATAAAGATTGTTATCACATTATTGATTGTTTTTAGGAATATAAAGTTTGTTATCATATTACTGGTTGTTTTTAAGAATATAAAGTTTGACATCACATTATTGGTTGTTTTTAGGAATATAAAGTTTGATATCACATTCTTGGTTGTTTTGAAGAATATAAAGTTTGTTATCACATTATTGGATGTTTTTAGGAATATAAAGTTTGTTATCATCTTATTGATTGTTTTTACGAATATAAAGTTTTCTCTTATTATTTGTTGTTTCTATGAATATAATGTTCGTTATCACGTTATTATTTGTTTTTACGAATATAATGTTTCTCTCCTCTTATTATTTTGTAGTTTCTACGAATACAAAGTTTGATATTAAATTATTGGTTGTTTCTAGGAATATAAAGTTTGATATCACATTATTGGTTGTTTTCAGGAATATAAAGTTTGATATCACATTATTGGTTGTTTTTAGGAATATAAAGTTTGATATCACATAATTGGTTGTTTTTACGAATATAAAGTTTTTCTTCTCTTATTATTTGTAGTTTCTACGAATACAAACTTCGTTATCACATTATTGGTTGTTTCTAGGAATATAAAGCTTGTTATCACTTTATTGGTTGTTTTTAGGAATATAAAGATTGTTATGACATTATTGGTATTTCTACGAATATAAAGTTTGTTATTACATTTATGTTTGTGTTTAGGAATATAAAGTTTGTTATTACATTTATGTTTGTGTTTAGGAATATAAAGTTTGTTATCAAATTATTGGTTGTGTTTAGAAATGTAAAGTTTGTTACCACGTTATTAGTTGTTTTCAGGAATATAAAGTTTGATATCACATTATTGGTTTTTGTTAGGAATATAAAGTTTGATATAACATTCTTGGTTGTTTTGAGGAATATAAAGTTTGTTATCACATTATTGTATGTTTTTAGGAATATAAAGTTTGTTATCATATTATTGATTGTTTTTACGAATATAAAGTTTTTTCTTTTATTATTTGTTGTTTCTATTAATATAAAGTTTGTCATCACGTTATTAATTGTTTTTACGAATATAAAGTTTTTTCTTCTCTTATTTTTTTGTTGCTTCTACGAATACAAAGTTTGATATTAAATTATTGGTTGTTTTGGGAATATAAA